>NW_020291349.1:215107-283679 GCF_003184745.1 Aspergillus uvarum CBS 121591
AAAAAAAAAAAAAAAAAAAAAAAAAAGGCCGCCTCGTGGCGGTGGACTCCTGTCGCAGCAGATCATCTCTCCCTTGAATGCTTGGCCGTTTCCAGACGGATGACCTGCCTTAGTTGTGGCTCTTTAGGTAACGATGTGCCCTCCTTCTTGCCTTCGCTTCAGGCTCCAAATCCGATTTCGATCTCTCGCCGCTCTGATAGTCGACCAGTTTACCATCCAAGCGATCTTGACCTGTAAATTCAGCATGCCAGAGTGAGCGTCAGTGGCTGTTACCCGAGCGGACAGCCTACCGGACCTGCGACCACACTATGTCTGACCAAGGGTGAATAATGCACTGCACTGTTATACGACCGGGGGATGGGTGAATTGTTGATGGACCGTTGCGGTCTGAGGGTGTGCCCATACTTGAGGACGCAATGCCAAGCGCCATCCAGCAGCATATGATACCTGCTGTATCATCTGTATCTCGCAGTAGTCCCCAATGAAACCCCATGCATCCATCACTCCGTGTCACATAGATCTAGCAATATTGGACTCGTGAGAAGGGGATGGGAGATCATGCTACATCGAACGCAATAGGAGAAAGAACTTGCATCGGCGATGGGAATCTTGAAAGTTGCGTAGGGATGAGCAGAAGAAGGAGATAGAATTGATCCATTACCTTAGATGACGGTTGCCTCCGTGATAGACTGCTTAATTGCCCTTTTAAACAAGGGTACTACGTGTGAGCTGCATCAGATCATTCTTCACTGCTTTTTCACTGCTTCCATTTTCAAACTTTCTTCCTTTTCGCTCGAGGTTTTATTTTTATTCTATTTTATCTGAAATTTTCTTCTGTTTTTATGACCTTGGTAATATTTATGATTTCCATTTACAATTCACTTAGCACGCATCTACTACGAGAATTGACTTCTGTGGAATGACCCTGGGTGTTATCCTTCAGACTAGTAAGTATGAGCCACCCATGCATCTGTCATTGAATCTATCCCAGCTTTTGCCGGGAGAATGAATGAATTGTTTGAACTTTCCATGTCTTCTTGACTTCTTCAAGTACTGTAGAAAGGGTCTCCACCGACTGTTTCCAGACCCGCCCCGGGGTTCCGCTGACTAGTCAGAACATATGGTCGATAGCTCCCGCGCCTAAAAAAGTCGGCGAGTCGGTCATCATCATCAACTTATCCATCCAGTCCATCGATTTTCATCCCGATCCAGTTCTAGTGCCAAAAAATCACTTGCTTGAATTGCGCTGCACCACACGCTCCAAGCCCCAAGGAGTCGGAGTCTGCTCTGCCCTTTTGCCCTTTTGCCCTTTTGCCCTTTTGCCCTTTCATCAATCAGACTTCCCAGTGCCACCGTCTGGTTCCTGCCACTAGTCCGAGGTCCTATTCCTACTACGACCAATCGAGTATTACTCCGTATTTTGCAACTCACTCCAGTGTCCACCCTCTTTCTGGCTTCTTTCTAGTCTAGGCTTCTTTTCCTTCAACCGCCGGCCCCCTCTTTACTCTCGCTCTCTCGCTCTCTCCGCCTCTCTCATCCTCTATCTCTCATTCTCTCTTCTCTGAGTCTCTTTTGTTTCCACTCCCTCTTTCCGACTCGGAGACTACCGCACTAAAATACTGCGACTCTACCAAGTACATTACTACTACTACCACCACCACCACCACTACTATAGTACTCTACTTCTACCGTCCGTTTCTGCTCGTCCATCTTTCTTGGCTGGCTCTTTTCTCAGCAGTCATTTCGCCCCTCTTCATTATCCCCGCAGCTTCGCTTTTAACTAAGCCCGGTCACGTTAAGCTTCTGCTGGTTATCGGTCGGAATCTTTGCCCTAACTCTTCTTCCTGCCCAATTGTTCGTCTCCTCACTCTTGTGCCACGTTCCGCTGCACCGCCCGAGCGTTTTATTCTCGGCCATCAGGTAAGCTCCCTGTGCGATCCATTGTCTGCGAACCATGCCCCAGAACCATTGGTCCTGTGGTCTATAATTTCTGTCCACCCACCCCCCCCCTCCATCCGTCTTCCCCCATGTGGTTGACCTCAACACGGATTGCTCATTTTTCCTAATAAAATTTAGCGCTCCCTTGCCTCTCTTCCTTACCCTTTCTGAGACGTCCCTCTTCTCTTCCTTGTACATTCTCCGTGGCCTCCATAAGGATTCAACTGCCCTCGTTCTACACTTTCTACATGATCCGTCCCTGAATAGGTACGCTGGCTGCTTTTTCGCCTGCTTGGCTTGTTTCCGACACCTGCCCCGAACCTTGGCTGCGCTCTGCGTGATCAATCAGCTCGCCCTTTTTCTCCGTTCCAAATACTTATCTATTTGTCGCATAGTGACCGTCATCCGCTACACTATTCTACCTTGCGTCTCGACTCGCCAAGCGTGAACTTTCACGAGATTCACCACTTGACCTCTTACGTGGTCTAGTGAAATCATTGTTGGCAATACTCTTCTTGGGCAAGCAGATTCTGGAGGGAACTCTGCTCTTGGCGAAATAAAAGTAAAATTCTAGAGAAGGAGGAACAGAATTCCCGGGTGGTCCCCTGAACTCGAAAGGCGAACATCTCTCGATCTGGAGTCGCTTCCCTTCCCTACGCGATCCTCGAACGGTGCCTCGATCGACATCGATTTCTCGGCATCAACCGCGTCTATCGGCTGGTCATCCAATATAAGACGTGTGTTCTACGATTGCTTCCCGATACGTCGAACATGATATAGTGAGGGAGGTACAATATTTCGGATCACTAGTCTTCGCAAAAGTACTTCGTCGCTCTTTGAGAAATATTCACACCCACATAGGGTCTCTCGCTCTTTCTCTCGCCCCTTACTGTCCCAACGCCTTGAAAGCCGCACAATGGAAACCACTCTCACACACCGGCCATGGGAGCCTGCCACAACGGGACCGCAGGGTATCCCAACCACTCAGACCCTGCCTTCGATCTCAACATTGACAGCGAGCATGACGGGTATTCCGACCCAGGCGGAGAAATCGCCTGGAAATGCCTCGCTGAATACAATCGAGCGAGATTCAGGGAACTGGTCTATGCCTCAGAGTACAAGTAGGTGGCTTGATGTTTATCGCATACGTAATCCATGCTGACCGCCCACGCCAGGATCTTCGACTTATTCCACCGCGACGAACGGCACCGGAAACTACCCCTCTCTTTCATTCCTCACATCCTCACAACCATCCCCAAATCGCGTTTCCCTTGTCTCCGACCGATCTCCATACCCCAATGACCTCTCCAGTACCACTACCCCTTCTTCAGCCGGAGCCCAGCCATCCCCCAATTTCGGTCACGCTCAACCCCCGACGACACTACCTTCCATAAACCAAAATTACGATGCCCCTTCCCAGAGAGCCAGCATCGCGGAGCCGGCAGAGTCGCGACGGAGCAGCGTGGATAGCAGGATGAATCAGGGAATCAGCTCTCTCGCCATCAACCCGGCTTCCCCATACCATAGCACGAACGCCTCGCAGTCGTCAATTGTTTCTGGACTACAACGGGAACGTGGGATTTCGATGGATGTTAATATGAACAACGCTTACCGGGGTCCTCGCTACTCTGCCGGACAACCTCTTTCTCCACTTGGCCCAAGAGCTGGCGAGCATCGTAGCTTTGCGGCTGGCCGCACTGCACCTGCGATTTCCTCGAACCCTCGGTCCGAAATTTACAATGCGGAGGCGCCCACTGCGGGTCTCGCGTATGCCTTCCCAGATCCAGATGTCGCCCGGTCGAATTCCGTTTCGTCTACTGCCGATAGACCTCTTAACGGCCATCAGTTCACTCGGAAAGGAAGCACGGCAGAGTCTCTGGCCAGCAGTGTGTACTCCGATGCACGCCTACCCCGTGGACAACATGGTATGTTTGACGCACTAGTCCTGGGATGGTCCCCTATGCACGCAAATTTTTAACTTCAACAGAACTTCCTCAAAATGTACATCACCATACGCTTCAGCATAAACAAGTCCGTGGTTTGATTGGCGAGGCGGAAGCGCATGGCGGCAGCACTCCCTACAGCCGCACACCAGAATTGCGCGTCACCCACAAGCTAGCTGAGCGGAAGCGCCGGAGCGAGATGAAAGATTGTTTCGAGGCCCTACGCGTCCGTCTTCCTCAGAGTCAGAACAACAAATCTAGCAAATGGGAGACTCTCACTAGAGGTAAGCACTTATCCGCCAAATCGTTAGCCCATCCCCCATTAACAACTCCAATAGCCATCGAGTACATAAGCCATCTGGAAAAGATGCTCAACAATGCTCGCCGCGACAACGACGTTCTGAGGAGTGAGGTTGATGAATTACGCGCGCAGCTAAACCAGCAGCAATCCAATGGACAGTCGCGCCAGGCGTCAATATTCGAGCATCACACCATCCCCGCTCCGCAGACGAACGGTCAGGTACACGGTCCGATCTACCCCAGCTACGCCCAAGGCTCTGCCATGGCGCAAGAGCAGCCTCGTACACTACCCCCACTTATGAATGGGTCTGTTGCTCCTATGCAAGGCGTACAGTACACCGATGATCGACGGTAGCTTGAAACAAGATCATAGCGTACCGAAATACATCCATTGATGAAGGCCTTGCTACGAATGCATTGGTGATGATTCCTCGGCGACCGCAACCTTTTTGATTCTGCTTTGCAAAGGAAAGTCTTGAGCGGCTTTCCTCGTTCTGTGAAAATTCGCTCTCATTCAACATATACATATTTCCTGGATTTAACCGGCAAGCTTCTCTGGCAGGCATCAGATTTCCACTGAATCTGCTGCTTTCTCCATCATCACTGTGTCTTGTTTACTTTCACTTCTGTTCGCCTCAAAGATTACCCCCGCACCGCATGTTTCGATGTCTCTTTTTGCGTCTCCTTTATCGCCTCTTATGTCTTGAATACTTCCCTTTATGAGGGAATTCATGTGTCATCCTTGGTTTACGGTTGGATCAGTTATCGACGTTGCATCCTCAATACCCCTTGGTTGTAGAAAGGAAGCAACATGTTTGTGACATGAGCTTTGCGCATATTCCTTCTTGATATCCTCATGGCCTGTTCATTATGTCTATCTGTGTGACCATTTGGTACTGACTCGGAGATGAAATGAAAAAATTCCGAACGCTGCGCAAGCCGATCCACAGGAATCGGCAGCGATATTTCTCTTAAATCTTCTCGTGTTTGTTTACTCAATTTGTAAAGTAGTCTTAAGTGTATCGCAGGGAAATTCTGGCGCATAGGAGAGAGACCCGGTACCCGAGTACCTAGTAGTGGGCGCAATCTCCACTGTTAGGGGAGGTACTATTTTTATCACCCAGCAAAGCGGGTCCCTGATTGGGTGTGCCGCTGACAGTCTGCAACATGGACTATGGAAGTTAGCGCTCGGGCGGGTGTCGTGCATCGGCGGCTATACAACTTGCCCATCACCCATCAGGCTTCGTCCACAGCCAATCCTCACTCAGATCACTCTGCAGATTACTCTCCGTCCTGCAGAGTCCATTTTCTTCTTTCTATTCTTTCCACCCAGTCAGCGCTTCGTTTGAACTGATCTATCTGCAGCAGATGTCGCCGGAAACCATGGATACTGGTCGACTTGCGATTCTGCACAGGCTCTGGCCGGAACAATGCGAAACAAGCTGTTTAGATCAAGGATAGCTCTTCGGAGGGAACTTCCTCCTCCCTCCATTGCCCACCTGAGGTGACGAAGCTTTTCCCTCTGTCGTACATATCTGAGAGCATCTGTTGATCTCTTCTGGCCTTCATCCTTGTACAAACTGGCTGGCTTGATGTGCCTTTCATGATTTCATGAATTCGCTGTTGGAGCTTGTCTTGCACACCTGTTTTGCTCTCTTGGCAATAGGTCATTCACATTCTTTGAGTCACGGTAATTGTGTAAGATTTCTTTGCTTGTGTTAATGCTATTGTCGAGATTATTCCATTGTTGCTTCCGACTCGCTGACCTCTGAAGACAATCAACTTTACCTTTGTTCTTCTTACAGAAAAGCCTTTCCCCGTGTCAAAGAACGAAAGGAGAACACCTCTCCCAATTGAACAGATACACCTCCCTCGATATTCATTAGAGGTCCTTGCCTTGTCTGCAACTACTGAGTGGTCAGAACTTGCATAATCTACAGTATAATATCCCTACATACTTTGCAAATTAGCTGGGCCTACGAGTCAACTTTGCGGGCCATACTATACGCAGTCCGGTGTCATGGCTTCTCGGAATCAGAAGCCACTGGCTGGACTGCTTATTCCTACTGCTCCAAGCTTTCCTCTCTCATCACCAATTACAGAAGAGGTTCCCAGCCCCATCCCGTCATCTCCGGACGACCACGAATTGTGGCGGAATCGCCCTTTCGCTCTCCTGAGCAAAACTATCAGCAAGAATCCTTTCATTCGCAAGGCCACCTTTGATAATCAGATTCAAGGACAGGGTCAGACCGGCCGCCTCTCTGGTGCAAGTGGTATAGTACAAGGAATAGTGCATATGGAGCAAGGAGCTGAGCAGAGCTCAAGCAGAAGTCGCGGATTGAACTTGGTCACAGATTTCTCCAAACCAAGTACGACTGTACAGCACGAGGTGCCAGCACCGGTCTTCGTCGATCTGAATGACCTCAAGGCCCTTTCGCAGGTGCGAGAGCAAGAAAGAATTACGGACAGTAGCTCGGAGACTGTGAAGTCGGTAGTACCAGGGTCAGATGCACCACAGACTTTCGGGGTTGCCGAGCAGAAGACGATAGGCAAGGATGAGCTATCGCCTTCTGATAGGCATATTATGATCGGGCTTCGAATGCCATTCCATGGGTCGAAGGACTCGCCCGAGGGAAGGTCAAGGGAAAGAGACAGGTTGCGGTCCTCACATACTCCACTTACACCTTCAATTATTGTGACTCCTGCCAAGGAAGATACATTTTGGGACGGATTCGAGCCGGCTCATCCCCGTCCCAGAGCGACATCCAGCATCTACTCTCAACCTACGCCATACCCCGATTATGACGATCATGATATACCGCCAGTGCCGGCCATCCCAACCTTTCATGTTCGTGCGGATAATGAGAAGGCTAGCCCTGATTCCCCCGCTATGAAACCTGTAATTTCATCAAGAAAACAGCGTGCTTTTTCAACCGGAACTATCTTTGAGGAAGATAGTCCCAAGGTCACAGAGCGACCAAGTTCGTACTCAACTGAGAAGGTGAGGAAGATCCCGGATCGACTAAGCATCAATACCGAAGCTACCCGGCAGTCGCAAGGCTGGTGGACGTATCTCATGTCCCCTCTCTTTCCTAAGACGCCAATCACTGCCGGAAGGCCTCCTGTGCCCAGCATCGCAACCCACTCCTCTGGACTGACGGACGAGTGGTGGGAGAAAGAAGTCTCATACTTTTCGCCCGACACCCCGGATGCCGTTACACATCCGCTAGATAAGGCCAACTCGAGTCCATCAAATCCTAGTTCGGATGAAGCTGAGCGAAATATGACATCCTTTATGTTTCCTGGAGAGCCAATTCAGGGCTCTGCTGCTGAGTATTATCAGGCATGTGCCCACGAACTGTTTAGCGGGCGACCTTATTTTGAATGTGTTAATCATATTTGTTCGATCACCCCAAAGGATAAGGTTGCGGCAATGATGGCTGAAGCGCCTGTGGTGGCCACTCACGAGGAAGAGCTCCTTATTGACGTGGATAATATACCTGGAACTGAGAAACAACATACATCCGGACCCTCCGATGCGGACACTGGTCTGCGTTCCGTTGATAGGATCTCCACTGTGTCTAAAAGCAGACAGAACCCTTTCCGTGATTCCGATGAGCACAGCATTCTGAGCGGTCCTACTTTGACTGGGTATTCTCAAAGCGAGTATCCTTCCAACGAGCAGCCCCTAAGCAAGGACGCACCAAGCAAGGATACGCCAAGTGAGCACCCACCTAGTGAGCGCTCTCCGAGTATCCGATCTCTAAAGCAGCAACCTCAAACACAGAGCGCGAAGGAAACCGCCGAAGAACTTTCATCTACGCCGGAACCTCAAGAAGGGTCAAGCGCAGCACCGGCGGCCGTCGCTGAGAGCCATGTTGGGAAGCAAGCCCCCTACCCTTTCTACCAGCCAATTATTCAGCCAATAATCCAACCAGCACAACCAGTCAGCCAGCCAGCTCCTGTGGTAGTCTCGCAGCCAATTCCCCAACCAACGAATACGGCACCACCGACAGTGCAGAACTTTTACAATCACCCCGCCGTGGTCCCTTCCGCCGTTCTTATAGCTCCGCCGGAACGAAGCTATTCGCAGTACATTGTACACCCTGCATCAAATCCTGCTCCACAGCCGCAACCTCCGGAGCCTGTGTCGCCCGCTTTTCAGCGGATGACAGAAAGAGGATCAATACCTTTGAGCGGAGTGCAGAACACACCGGCACCTGCCTATACCTCTTACCACCACAGCTCTAGCATTTTGCCCCCACGCATAGATCCACACCCACTCACACGGGAGGAGGTGGAGTCAACTACGGAAAGTCAGAAGATTGAAAGAAACCGACAAAGGCTAGAGAAGGAAGATGCTGTTGGCCGGAAATTAGGTGGATGCTGGCGTGGCAGAGGCCTGGTTAGCAAGAAAGGCTGTTTTGGCAGGTCGGGACGAGAAGGAAGAGTGAAGCGTCGGTGGTATTTGGCCATCTGCACTTCGTTCCTCATAGTCGTCTTGCTCGCCCTCATTCTTGCCTTGACACTGACCAGGAAGGGAAATGCAACGCCGGTGCAATCCCAATGGCTGAACCTCACCGGCTATCCCCCTATGCCAACTGGCATTGCGACAATCGCTGGACCGAATCTTTACAAACGAGTTCCTGGCTGCATTGCCCCATCTTCACTCTGGAGTTGTGCCCTTCCAAAAGAGCAGCAGTCCGATAACAAGCCGTACACGGCCGATGAGCCCACCTTCCGCGTCGAGATCGAGTTCCGCAACGGAACCTATCCAAACAGCACGACGATTGCCTCGCGATCATTAGTCTCTGGCCGCTCCTCTGGTACGGATCCCTCACCATCACCACCAAGCCTGAAGGACCAAACCTTTCTCGGGAACACCACGGACAAAAACAGCGCCCCCTACGCCGGCGAAGAGACCCCATTCTTCATGAGCTTTCTTTCAGCTGCCTCGACATCTTCCTCTTCATCCACCCGTCGACGACTCGCCCGCAAGAGAGATGACGCTTTTCCTGACCTCAACTCCCTTATTCCCTCACCCGACCTGAACTCCGACGAGACCGCCGCCGCCGCCGAGCTCTACCCCCTCTCGGAATCGCAGCCCATTCGCCTCTACAACCGTGGACAAGCCACGGAACACTATGGATTCTACACCTACTTCGATCGCTCTATCTTCCTGTCTTCACTCGCTCCTCTGAATGGAAGTGGTATAGACGACGACGCGAACGACAGTAACGGCGGCTCAACCGAGGAGCAAGCCCGCGTGCGCTGCACCTGGGCGCAAACGCGCTTCCTTGTGCAGATCTGGACTCGATCAACGGATACATTGTTGAAGGCGCCATCAGCGTCCGCGTCCGCGTCCGCCACTCCGACTTCCTCCGCCTCGAGCGCTTCATCCACCTCTACCTCATCTGCAACGGACTTCACCCGACCCGGTTCCTTCCCTTACCCTGTCACCATCACCTTGGATCGGCACGGTGGCGAGGCGAAGAAGAAGATGGTGTATTGCTACGCGATGGAGGCAGACGAGAAGGTGAATTCCACGCTGGTGAAATTGCAGGTTGAAGACCGGAGTTATGGTGGCCGATTGATAAATCCAGCGCCGGGAATCTTCGACTTTGCGAGTAATTCGTCCTCATCTTCGGCCAATGAGACGAGCTCGGTGTATGGCGGCATTGATGGCGGTACGGGAGGGTGTTCGTGTCAGTGGGTGAATTGGCTTTCGACATCTTGAATGGGATGATATGGGAGGTAGACCAAACCTTACTCGGCTGCATACTGTATCTATAACCACTTGGTTTCATAATGAGATGACTCTACTATTAGACTAAAATGAACTACGATAGCATTCCACTCTCTTGAGACTTTCTGGATGCAGTCGAATAATGCAGAATCGGGATTTGATCTTGTGTGTGTATGAACTGATGGGATTATTGTAGAGACTGTCCCTCCAGAACGCCCATTTCTCCTGTTCCCCAGATCAACTCCTTCTTTGACTCTGTTGTTCTTTTTCTCACATTCCCAATTCCCTCCCTTCCCCCCCCCCAAAAAAAGAATGATTACCTGCCCATTAGGTCGATACATATGCAAGGCCCTCAAAGTGCAATCAAAAAGGCAAAGCAAACAAATCCAAACAAAGCAGATGAGCCAAAACAAAAAAAAAAAAAAAAAAAACGCAGACAAAAAACTTCTTACAGAAGACACAAGTTTCGAGGCAAAGGCCGTTACCCGCAAACAGGTCTATGCAGCAATGAGTGAATGGTCGCGGGCAATCCGGCCTGTCCTCGACCCGTCCCCGGGGACTTCCAGACTAAGCCTAAGCCAGCAATATCACCCCGACCACAATGCTCCCGACCAGCGACAGCGCCGAGGCGACCATCTTGGTGCTCCCGCTCGTGGTCAGACCATTCGTTGCGCTAGGGGCGGCCGGCGCGGCACCACCGCCCTCACCGCCGCTGCCGCTGCCGCCGCCGCCGCCGCCACTACCGCTCCCGCCGTTCGAGCCGGAGCTCGTCGCCGAGTGGGTGGCCTTCGGGCTCGTGGTGTTGGTGAACCCGGCGCTGGGCGTCGTCACGGGGACGATGGACGGGGTCACGATCGCCGGCGGCGCCGTGGTCAAGGGGATGACGGGCACGCTGGCCGGAACGCTGGCCGGAACGCTGGCCGGAACGCTGGCCGGCACGCTGGCGTTGGCGGGGATGGGGAACGGGGGCACCACGACGACCGCGGGGACGGTCGATGCGGTAACGGCGGCGGGTTCCTCCGTCGCGGCGGGGGTCTCGGCCGTGCTGAGGACGACGGCGGGCGCTTGCGTGGTGGGCTGTTGCTCGGTCTGCACGGGCACCGGGATGGGCTCGGTGGCGCCGCTGGGCGTGATGGGGATGCTGATCGGGATGGTGGTGGTGGTGGTCTCGGGCTGCGTGGCGTTCTGGCGCGCGTGGATGATGCCGTGGCTGGCGTGGGCGGTGCCCGCCGCGAGGGCCAGGGCCGCTGCGAGATGGTTGGAGATGTGCATTGTGGTGTGTTTTCTTTGCTTGGAGAGGGGAGGGAGGGCTAAAAACAGCAGTGGTTTGACTGGGACAGGGATTGGGATTGATGCTGTTTTGCTTGAAGCAAAGATGAGGATGGACGATGAACGATGAACGATGAGGGAGATGTGATGGGAGGGGTGGGTTGGGGAGGAACCTTTATAGCTTTTTCCTGTCGACCAAATCCGGTAGGTTAGTTCTCTGGATTTTGGGCTGGCTATTGTTGCTTTCGTTTTGGGGTTGTTTGTTTGAATCTACACATCCATCTTCAGTAGTGAAGTGACCTTGAGTATAGAGCTAGACGAAAGCCCATGGTTCGCAGCCAGATTCGATACAACACGGTACTGCATTCGGAGAAGCAAGACAGACAACGGTGATGCAGAGACGTCTGCTTGCTCCGGATCAGGTTCCATAGCTTGTCCGCAGTGGTGGAGCTTCTCGACTGGAGTCCTTCATGTCGAGAACAGTTGAGATCATGTGACTTGGATCTTCGCTCAGCCCTATACTTGCCGAAATAGGAGCCAGTTGCCGGAAACAGGGGCCCAAACTGGAATGCTGATCCATTCTTGGACTACTTTTAGAACCGCAAGTAAGCTTCTCAAGGTTAGTACTAGGGGGAATGATGGACGATTGGGATAGTTAGTCAGCTCTCAGGCGCTCCTCAAGACTTCCGCAAGTGATTATGTGGCGTTCACGGCTGTGTACGCATTCAACCAGCGCCACAGCATTCGTCAACTGAGTCCGGCTGGCCGCGTGTACAGTGTAGCTGAGCCATATTTTCGGGAGCATTGCTCAGAGAGTATTCGGGTGCGATGAACCGTATCGAGATCCTAGGCTGGGCTGCGTGTAGAAGCTGTGTCGCTGCTAGTGAGTGAAGCTTGAGAATGGTTATTTGCGGAAAGACAGCATTTGCCCTCCGACACGGAGAGCTGACGACCATTGTAGTACTGCTGGAAGAATGATTCTTTCATTTCTGCTTGTCCCAGATTTCATGGGTAACGATCAAGTAGACAGTATAGGGTAGGGGGTAGATTCGAGCATTGAAGCTGAAGGGCGGGCGTACCGTGGGATGATCCCTTTTCGGCACCGGCCCGGAGATCGCCCGAACTCCAATTGATCTCCCTATCAATCAACTTGAACTAACTTATCGACTAATCATCATTCATTCAGTTCTCTTTCTTCTTTTCAAATTGTCCATCCCTGCTTCTTACGCCTGTGTCAACGCGTATTTTCTTCGCATCCGGCCCCATGCCAGCTATTCTCCCCCATGCTTTCACGACGTAATAATCGCGACGCTTCCCTTCTTTCCCCCGGCGGCTACGACGAGGATGCCGAGTCGCTACGTTCCCCCTCAGAGCAGGACTCTGACTCCGAAGACGACGAATTCCTCCGCCGATCTCGAACCACTCTCGAACTTGCAGAACACGATCGCACGGTTCTAGACGATGAAGAGGAGACCGAAAAGCTGTTGACCAGAAGCGGTCCGACGCATGGCCTCCGCCGCATTTTTAGCCCCAATAGCAGCAGCAGTGTCCGGATTGGGAAGCAGGAACGCAGGCGACAAAGGAGGCAAGCCAGGAAGGATGCACGCAGAGGGCGTCTGGGAAACTCGCGGGAATCAGCCGAGATGCTGTTCGAGATGGAAGAGGGCCACCCGGACGATGAGAGCTCTCTCTTGAGTTCGTCCTCGTCGGATCTGGACCGCCGGCTCAAGGATTACACATCCGTCCCAGTATGCCGCCATGACAGGCACACCCAGTGCAATTGCATATGATCTGTATTGTCGCTAACTAACTTACCTTGATTGCAACAGCCACCGCGTCTTTCATGGCGTCGACTCTTATTGATATTCTCCACCGTCCTGGTTCTCTTCTTCATACTCCTATTAGGAGCCTACAAGGCATCAACGAAATTTCGAGCATCGCATTCCTCGAAACGTTTCTTATCCAACGGCACCGCTCTTTTTGCACCGACTACAATCCTGATCTCTCTGGATGGCTTTCGAGCGGACTTTCTGAACCGTGGCTTGACCCCGGCCCTCAACTCCTTGGTCGCGAACGGTGTCTCTCCGCAATACATGCTGCCCAGCTTTCCTAGCGTGACCTTCCCGAACCACTTCACCCTTGTAACGGGTCTATATCCCGAGAGTCATGGGATTGTTGGAAACACTTTCTGGGACCCTGAGATGGAGGATGAGTTCTACTACACCCATCCCAGCGTCAGCATGCAGCCGAAATGGTGGAATGCCGAGCCTCTGTGGATGACGGCTGAGAACCAGGGCGTGAGGGCTGCCATCCACATGTGGCCAGGTTCCGAGGCACATATCGGTGGTGTTGAGCCATCTTTTCTCGATCGCTATAATGGCTCCGAGGCACTCTCGCGAAAGGTCGACCGCATCCTAGGCCTGTTGGACCTCCCTGGCGTAGAGGACCAGACGCAATCGTCCCGCCCGCAGTTTATTGCTGCTTACGTTCCCAATGTCGACGCCGACGGGCATCTGTACGGGCCTAATAGCACGGAGACGCGGGGCACAATAGCGAAGGTCGACTCCATGCTTGCTAGTCTTCTTACAGGCCTCCAAGATCGCAACTTGACTGAGATCGTCAATGTCGTGATTGTTTCTGACCATGGAATGGCCAGTACTGCTACCGAACGATTGGTGCAGCTGGAAGACTTGATTGATCTAAGCTTGGTCGCCCGCATTGATGGCTGGCCTTTGCGTGGGCTTCGCCCCAAGCGGCCGGAAGACCTTACAGTTCTCCAGAATCAGCTCGAGAGCGTGGCATCCAACTTCTCTCATGCGCTGGAGGTTTACACGCGGGAGAACATGCCCGAACGATACCATTTTCAGAATAATGACCGTATTGCACCTCTTTGGGTGATCCCCAAGGCAGGTTGGGCAATTGTTGAACGGCCAGATTTCGATGCTCAGCAGGCCTTGGAGAAAGGCGAGGTCTACCACCCGAAGGGGATTCATGGGTATGACCACGAGCACCCCTTAATGCGGGCGATCTTCATAGCTCGAGGTCCTGCGTTCCCCCATGAACCTAATAGCCGATTGGCGGCTTTCCGTAAGTACTCGATTCGCCTCCGCACGCTTTCGCCGGTAGCTGACTCATTCAGAAAACATCAATGTCTACAACTTGATCTGTGACTCCCTCGGGGTGACGCCACACCCCAACAATGGAACTCTTCGTCTCCCTCTGAAGCCAGTGGGCCTACATTCTGACGAGGATTCACCGACCCTCGAGGATCCTTCTGATCCACCATCAGTCACGACCACCGTCGTCGAACCGATCAAGCCCTCGACGACACCAACCACGACTTCATCCATGATTTCCGCCAGTCCCACGTCTTCGGCTGACATGGTTGTGGATACGCCACCGGAAACTAGCTCACAGAGCGAGGACGAAACGGGACCAAACTGGTGGGGAACGTTGTGGGAGAAGATCGAAGAGGCCAAGGACTGGGCGACTGATGTGTTTGACACTGTCAAAGATAACTTTGTGACGGGGTCTTCCTAGATGATGATTCTTTTCCCTTCCTTTCAATACGTCTATACCGACCTCTCAGTCAGTCTTGTTGGGTGGTCTGGAGGTAGTGCCACATACAGCATATATTAATTTGAGATACCCACAATTGATACTACATGTACCTAGAAAGAAATGTTGACAATTTCCCGAAATGGGATCCCGACTGCAGGATGACATCATGTGCAGGATAATGCGGCTGAGCTGAGCCTCTTTTTGTCCCTTTGTGGCGATCCTTTCCCTCCACTCTCACTGCAGCCTATTAAGCGACACTGTCGGTGACTCAAGCCTCGTTGCCGTCCGTCCAGCCACTGTCCTGTCGGCTGGAGTTACACTGATTCGATGAACCAGGGTGCAGCAATGTGGTCTGGAACCATTCGGCATCCCCTAGCTCGTGGCAGCCTGACACACTGTCATGCTGCCTGGCTGACTATAAGAGCAAGAGACAGCCTTAAAGAGTGAACTGTTCTCAGCAAGGCCTCTCTCTTGTTACCTGCTTCACGGGCCTTTGTCCCTCTTGTTGAGCGCAGCCTTTTCTGCTGCCTGCGGCTTGGTCAAGCTGGAATACAAGGTACTGTACTTGGTTCAGCTTTAGACCTGAGGATCGATTCGAACGTAACACACATGTTATAATTTGTTCCTATAAATCCCCCCTGAAGCCCTCGCGCGCATGCTTGGTTTCTGCAACGAGCCATCAACTGCGGCTCCTACACTCATCACCATGAATTTGACCACTCCAACCCCCAATTCCTGCGAAACCGCCAGCCTGGAGGGACTCATCCCCGGGTACGCGTTCATCTCGCGCCTCCTGTTATCATACCTCCATATCGATCTTTCTCTCTATGTCCCATACATATTCACAGCCATTAGCATCTACTTTGCATCCGATCATATGTCCCACCATGTTCAGAGCCTGTTCCGGAGCCATTTCATGGCCTCAACTGAGGTCCGTATCTACGACGATGTCTACGTTTACCTCATGTTCTGGATCTCGCGGCACCGATGCATGCAGAACGCCAAGCACATCTATGCCAGCACCCAGCTCTCCGTCGATCGGTACTACTACAGCTCGGATGATTCGGGCGACGAATCGGACGAGGAGATCGACGAGGAAGAAATCGCAAGGGGCAGTTTTGACGAGTACTGGAACAAGATGATCACCCGGGACCGCACAAAGCGCTTACGCTTCACCCCCGCGCACGGAGTTCATCGCTTCCGGTACAAGAACCGCCTGATCTTTCTCAATCGCGTTCGCGACCGGTCCACCACCTCCTTGTACCTGCAGGACAACTCGGAACGCCTGATCATCTCGTGCTTTGGACGGGACACTGCGCTCCTCAAGCAGCTGCTCACGGATGCGCAGGCGGCGTATGTTGCACGCGACGGGAACAGCACGGTCATCTATCGTGGTCAGAAGGCGAACGGCCGTACCGACTGGATCCGTTGCATGGCGCGTGCGCCCCGGGCGCTCTCCACCGTCGTGCTGGACCAGACCCAGAAAGATGAGTTTGTTAATGACATCAAGGAATACCTCCATCCGAGGACCAGACGATGGTACTCCAACCGCGGGATCCCGTACCGACGAGGCTATCTGCTTCACGGGCCCCCGGGGACGGGCAAGACGAGCCTGAGCTTCGCCGCTGCCGGGGTGTTGGGCGTGCCGCTGTACCTGTTGAATCTGAGTTCCAGAAGTCTGGACGAGGATGATCTCATGGGCCTCTTTCACCGCCTGCCTCGGCGATGCATCGTTCTCTTGGAGGATGTCGACTGTGCGGGCATGACGCAGAAACGCGGGGCTGATGACAAGGACAAGGATACCATCACCGACACTGCTGCCTCAGCCCGGACGCCGAGAGACCCGGCTGCGGGTGGCCCTCCGGAGAAGCAGGGGATCTCGCTCTCCGGGCTACTTAATGTCATTGACGGTGTCGCCGCCAGCGAGGGTCGCATTCTTATCATGACTACCAACCATCCCGAGAAGCTGGATGCGGCGCTGCTCCGTCCTGGACGCGTGGATATGAGCATCGGGTTTGGGTACGCGCAGAGCCACGATGTCGAGGAACTCTTTGCGTCCATCTACTCCATGCTGGAGGGTGATTTGCGTTCTGCGGAGACGGGTTGGAGTCTTGAGAAGACCAAGCACCCCATGGTCAACGGGGTACAGCCTGTGAATGGGAAGCCACCTTGTGTGACCGCTCCGGGGGATATCTCGAGCTTGGCGCGACAATTTGCAGCACAAGTTCCCTCTGGTGAATTTACTGCTGCAGAGGTTCAGGGATATCTTCTGAACTACAAGAATAACCCTCAGGAGGCGA
This sequence comes from Aspergillus uvarum CBS 121591, assembly GCF_003184745.1. Classification (NCBI taxonomy): domain Eukaryota; kingdom Fungi; phylum Ascomycota; class Eurotiomycetes; order Eurotiales; family Aspergillaceae; genus Aspergillus; species Aspergillus uvarum. Next base: position 232,165 of record NW_020291349.1, read on the forward strand.
TTGATGGGGTGGAGCAGTGGCTGAAGAGCACGCGCGAGACACGCGAGATGCGTCTTGACAAGTTGCACTCAAGCAAGTAAAGCATGTGGTTGCATATGCTACAATGCTAGTGGAGCGACAAGATGAATAACCTGATCAATAATAGTACTCATTAATTATTTACAATACCAAAGTTTGTTCTATGATTCCATGAGCTGACTAGTAGCCTTAGTGGTAGTAGTACAGAGATAATATTATATCTATCAACACTGTGCTTTCAATGATTATATCTGATAAGTTAATTTTAATAATCCGAAAACAAGGTGCCTACTGTACCACCACCGCTGGCGGCGGCGCAGCAGCACGCCAGAATACAATGCGGCAACGATGTCTCTAGATCTTCCGGACTTGGCTGACGGCGGAGAGGTTTGGGGCTTTCGAAGCAGGAACCGATCGTTGTGGCGTAGATGGCGCAGGAGGAGCATGGGAAGCATGGTGATGATGACATTCGCTCCTCCTTACTTGTGTTGTTATCTGGTGCACGTTTCTCACAACTCAGTCGTATCAAAATAAGTGCATATATATACCATGAAGGTGGTGGTAAGCTAGCACGCACATGGGAGGAGACGGTCCTCAATAGCACACCGACCTTACCTCGGCAAGGTCATCATTCCACGACTTCCAGTCCGCTCCCAGACTACGGATCTCATCCTCCGTCAACGCACGGCGGGCATTAGCCGCCTCTTCGAACTCCTCGGGCGAGCGCACCCCACCCATCAGGGCGATCTCAAACACATCCAGAATGGCCGAGTCCGGGTCGGTGACGACGCCGTAGATGGTGCTACCCAGCGCGCCGGCGTCGCCGATCAGCGACATCATATCGGCCAGCTGCTCCAGACCCTCGGAGATGAGCCGGATCTCCCCAAGGAAGGGGACCACCATCAGCACCCCGAAGATAATCTCCTCGATCATCGCCCGCTTTTCCTCCGCCGAGGCCTCGTCGGCCACCTCGACCACCTCGCGCATGTTCGCCACGGCCTGGGCCAGCGTGAAGACAACGGTCGAGAAGGTGAGCAGGATGTTGCTCATGCTGCCTCCGGTGGCGCCCGTTGCCTCCAGGATCTGGGCCAGGAGGATCGACTGGGTTAGGTTCCGAATGCCAGGAAGGGCGTCCTGGATGATGGTCTGGGGGTTGGTCACATTAATGGGGTCCGCAGGGAGCGGGTAGCCCTTCAGCGTCCCCCTATCGGGCTGGCAGGTCTTGCCGGAACCCACGCCGCAGCTTGACCCGACATCCTTGTCTCCGAACTGCACCCAACTCTCCTGAATCCCCGTGGTGGCCGTCAGGTTGGCCCAGAAGGCGGTGGCGTTGGTCAGGTCGTAGTAGATATCGTAGCCATTGTACACTTGCTCCGCGTCAAAAGGACAAGTGGTAGTTGACGTGTTGATGCCACCCTGGCCGAAGGTGCAGGTGAAAAAGACGTTGCCCGCACCCCCCGGGTTCATGTACGCCGTCAGCGCGTCGGGCACCTCTTCGCGGATGTATTTCTGGTACCCAGTGAACTTGCCCCCGTAGCTGGACAGAATGTCCGTGTAGTTGGCCATCGTGGCGTTGAGCATGTTGGCCAGGATTCCCAGTACATAATAGTTGACGCAAAAGTCCTCCAGAGAGCCCAAGGAGGCTGTGAGGCTTGCGAAAGTATCGAACGAGAGGGTGTAATCGCAGCTGACGGCGTCGCCCTCGTCGCAATCAGAGTCCGGATCATCATCGGTGCAAACCAAATCGTCTCCATCGCCCCCATCGTCCTCGAGACAGACGGGGGATGGGCAGTAGTCCCGCTCGCAGGCAAAGTTGCATAGGCCGCTGTCTGCGTAGAGGTCCATGGTGTAGCCGGTGATGCTCGTGTTCGCGGCGGGCGGCACGACCAGTGGACCGGTGGCAGTGCAGGTGCAGTTGTGAATGGGGCAGAACCCATAATTACAGCCAAAGCTACACAGACCTGCCAAGTCGCCCGTTCCTTCACCTGCAGTGCATGTAGCGGGGGTGAAGGGCGACACGGTCGATGTGACAAGGGGGACCTTAGTAGTGGTGCAGGCGGATGGAGGACAGTACCCGTAGTTGCAGGAGAAGGCACAGAGACCCATATAGTCGGATGTCATTCCAGCAGCGGGATAGCCGATCACTCCCAAACTCTTGGGCATCTGGGCCTGGGGGCCCATCTCTTGGCAGAGGCAGGCCCCGACGGGGCAGTATCCAAGCTTACAAGCAAAGGAGCATAGGCCCTCGAAGTTGCCCACCCCCCAGCCCTGGATGCAGACCTGGTCGGCGAGAGAGTAGGTCGGAGTAGCTGATACTGTGGTAGACGACATGCCTAAGCCTACCCAGGCGTTCCAATTCTCTATCCCGCTTGACGCAGCGCAACCGGTGACAATGTCTTGACCTGTAAAGCTTGCAATGGTAGCACCATCTCGAGTAATTGCCACTGCAACGCTCCCCGACTGCACCGAGAATTCCACACTTCCATGGTACATGCCTGCGCCTCCACTCGGGGTACTGTTCCACATTGCCCCTAGATCAGTGCCCCCGACTGTTACGGAGATGTCTGCTGCAGATCCCAGCAGGGCAGAGAAGAAGATCCGGTCTTGAGGAATCTCATATGGCCAGTACTCAAGCTGTAGCTGGCTCACGGTGTTTCCGGTTGTCCCGCCATCCGACGCGCAGCTCCCACGAACATTCAATCGGTACCACGCCTGAACTCCTTCCTGTGTAATTGTGGAGATATTGTTCTTATACGTATCAATAAGCCAAGGGAGAAACGCTCGCCAACCGTCATGGGGCATGTCCAGGGCGTAGTTGTACGGGGATAGACCCGTACCAAACGCGGTATAGGTCGCTTCCGCTAAAGAGGAGTCGCTATCCTGGATCGGGCCAATATAATGAGACTCGCCAAAGTCGTTCCAGGTAATGATCTCAATGAATTCTGGCGCCAAGTACATAGCCTGAACCCAGCGGTCGTACCAGAGATCATCCCCGCGCCAGAGCCAATTCTTGTCATAGCCGGGCATGTTTGTGAAGAACCACGGGGAAACGGGCATCATATATGGCTTGCCGTCTAGAAAGTCGATGTAGGAGGCATCCACGTAGGTATTCATATCATTGGGGCCGTATGGCCATGCTGCCCAGCTGAACAGACCATCCGCGACTCCACCACCGAGAGTCACAGCAACATCCGCTCCGACAGAGGACCAGTCGGGCATAAAAAAACATCCGGTCTGTTCTTTGATATCAACCCAGTCGTCTGCGTTGTCGGGGCCCTCAAATGTGGACACAAAGGGCTTCGAATTATGTTGCCAATAGGCGGTGTTCGACGTGTAGCTCTGTAGCATACTGAGCACATCGGCCTTCGCCCACGGCCCATTGCCTGCGTAGTCGAATGAGAAAAAGAGCGAGAACCCGATGTTCTCTGCGGCTAGGAACGCATTGCCCAAAGAACCCGTGTTCGTGGCGTCTCCCACGGCGATGTTTAAGGCGAAGGCGTCGATCTTCGCGGTTAAAGCCAGAGACATCTCATTCTCCCAGTCATCGACAGAGTAGCCTAGGGTGTTGGAGACCTTTGCTGATGGTGAGCATAAGCGCTGTCTGCTGTGCTGAGGGGACGTACCATAAAATGGGCAAAAACTGCTCGAGACTGGGCTTTGAGAACCAGGAGGGTGAGCGACAGTATCGCTGAGAGCAAACCCCGCATGATGACAGATAGGCCTCTGCCAAGCTGGTATATACTATAGTTGTATATAGACAAAAGATGATGGTCAGGAGAGTTACGAAACGAGAAAGAGATGAATTCCAAAAAGAGACCCCAAGAAATGAATGAATCAAAAGCGAGGGTAGACGTCAGAAAGAACGATCAGAGCCCATAGTATGCACACGAATGAATGAATAGAGAATTAAACGAGCGTGAATAGAGTTAGTGAGCTATGTGCAAAGTAGGAAGCAGCAAGGGCCTTGGACCGGTCATTTATAGATGAGCACACTCCGTTTCTTGCATCCCGGCCTGAGATACCCGGGCTTTCGCTCTTGCTACATTGGAATCAATCCTCTATGACAATTTGTTAATTCGGTCCGGTCCCCCTGATTAAATCGCCAGTTTCTCGGTGGATAATCTAAAGTTGCGCTATCTGCGTTACCAACAGGGCTAGCTGTAACTCATGGTAAACCAAATGAGCATCCACAATCATCCTGTACTAGGTAGCTAGCTCGACTGCCTCGATTTGAGTGACATGCACTAGTAGTACGCCGGCGTCTGTAGCTGTCTTACGCAATGATAACCGATATGATTTCTAATAGTCAATTTGGCCATGAGCAAGCACCATGAGAGAGAGACATAATCAGAAGATAAATAGGAGATCCTACTATGCATGCTGTCCCAAATTCTCTGCTGGCATGCAAGTTTGCCTTTCTCTTTCTGCTACCAGTTTTTGTTTCCCGTGAGGTTTTGCTTAGACAAATACTCGATCCATCATGGAGCTGATCCCGGTTATCCTCATGCTCTTCGCGTCTATCAACCTTGCCAATTGTTCCCGGTTGACCGGTCCTTACGAAGCTATTTTCTTCTACTATGCATACCAAATCGATGCTGCAGCTGCAGCCAAAGCGGCTGAAGACGGCGTACTGTATACGAGGACGATTGGCGCTGAGTGCATGGACAGGCCTTGTACCTTGGCGGAATTCATGCGCACAATCATGGACCCGGATAATCTCAGCGCTTTCAGACCGACTGAAAATGCAGGAACGACAAGCCCCGACGTCCATGCAATAGCCGAAGAGATTGATGAGGAATGGAATTACAAGAGCACAAACTTGAGGATGGACATGATCATCGAGAAAGCACCAGAGAATTTTGCAGGCGTGGTCAGTGCCGTTGTGAGCAAAATCCAACAGGCTCGCGCAGTTGTGCCATCCGCGGACCTGGTGGCAAAAGCCGCAGCGGCGTTGCAATGGGCGCGGTCCATTCGGCTCAGTGAATTAGTTGTGCAGTATGGGACTCTCAATGGGTACAAAGCGCAGGCCTTCTTAAGAAACTACAAGCCCCCTACCTTGAAGGTCAAATTGCGGGATCTGGGAATAGACGAAACTCACACGCCATCATTGCCCATCATCTACGATGATCTCGACTACGAAGGAATGGCATCGGACATGGCCGACGGAGATGCGGCAAACGAAGAGGAGCTACTCAGGGACTTCATGAACTGGTCTAAAACTAAGCCCATCACAAGGCCACACCAAAATCACCAAACGCTCGTAGATGTGTACGAGCGTTCTGTGCAATCGCTCGAGGCGGGCTGTTCCTGAGTTTCAATTGGACGGGGAATAGCAAATTCTCTCGCGCCTGGCCCCGGTTTCTATTCTTTGTACTTGTCTTACTGTTCTCCGCGTGTCTTCTCTTTCCTATATCAGGATCCTGCCTGACTGTATTGTATTGTATGCGACTCTCTCGATTTAGCTGGACCCCATTATTGGTTAACTCATATAAAGGTTCAGTAAGCAAGGTGATCTATTTGACAGGGCAAGACTAACTTATCCGTCGAGCAACTGAGAAAGTTAAAGAAATCATTTCTCACCTTCGAGCATAGCATCAAGTTGTATAGAGCGTAGTGACTCCGGCCCAATACCTAGATCGGGTCAAGGTGGAACCCGTCTTCGGAAGTACGTATTCTACTAGGCTGCTACTAACGAGTAGGTAAATCGATAGTTTAGTCTTAGGCATAGATCGCACGAGAGTAGAATTTGGGCTAGGAGTCTTTTTCTGTTGATTTATGGATCATCATTCCAAATGCCCCTGCATATTATCGCGGCAACGACTAGCGCACAGGGTAGGCAAGAGAGGGCCGACTGGCGCAGCCCCATTCGTTTGATTGAGTAAAGGGGACGTAAAGACCAGTACGTCGGTTTCCCGAAGGCTTTGAGAGACCTCTACACAGAGTAAGCAGACCAAGTGGGGGGCTTCAATTTGATATGGGAGTCTAGGTCTCGATGTTCAGCTGGGTCCGGTATGGCGGCCCAGTAGTTGCAGGAAGAGTAGTCGTAGTAGAATCGCTTCTCTTTATCACATCTGGTTCGGCCGAAGTAGCATCGGGTCTTGCTCCTTTTAAAGATTGCTTGAAATTAGTCATTTGCCTCTCGCTTTTAGTGTGGTTGGTGGGGTTCAATATAGCTAGTGTATTTGTGAAAGCTGATGGCAGTACGGTGCTGGTGCCTTCAAACCCCTGTCCTCCAGGCTATAGCGGAAAATCCAGCCGTTGGATTTGCAATCTTGGCTGGAAAAGCAGGTCCCTGGATGCATTGACAGGCCCTGACCTATTTCTAATCCATCCGTGCGATTGGTTTGTTATTGGGATATAAGAAGCTTGGTTTCGGTCCAAGGCTTATCGGCCACGGACGTAGTGCCGAATTGGGAGCTTGTGGGGCCCGCCCTAGGCAGGCAACTACACCCAATATGTGCATCGCGACAGCAATATCAATGGAGCTATCTATGACAGGAGTAAATGCCTCAAATCGGGGGTTTAGACGCTACAGTGACCTCTAAGATTACCATGCCTTGCGATGATACGCAGGTTTTACTAGGATACAAAGTCGGTCCCTGGCGAATTCCCCTTACCTCGAACCGGGCCTTCCGACAGAAAGAACCCCTCATACTCGAGATGTAGCAAAAGTAGATAAAGGGAATTCATCATCTTCATAACAAATGCCGTCGTTCACGTTTTGATTCAAAGGTCTTCTATCACATACCCAGGATGTTGTTACAGTACCCTACCTACCTGTGCCTGCTTGCTCTGGCTGCAACTTCGACCGCACGTACAGCTTGCTTGGACGATATCTCTCATGATACAATCGCATTTTTCAGTGGTGCCGCTCTGACATTCGGTTTCAATTATACGGATGCAGCGGACTGCGGTCTCAAGTGCTCGACGATCGCTGCCTGCCAAACCTGGCTCTTCACCAGTGGTGGCCAATGTGAGCTTTTTCGCCAGTCCCCGGTAGCCACAGCACCGAATCCCAACTTTTCTTATGGTGTTTGCGGACGAGGCAGCAGTTCCTCCGTCAATCTTTCGTCTTCCTCGGTGCATTCCTCTTCCCATTTGACTTCCCGTCCTACGCCGTCTTCCCTTCTTGCGAGCATGGTAAGCATTACTGCGAAACAATAACGTTACTTCTCTTGGGCTGCAGATGACTAACCACGCCTTCTTTATCTAGACCCCGGATAGTGCCGCCATCAAGCGGCACTGGGATGCCCACAAGCATGCCAACCACCACCACCACCACCACCACCATCGACATCATCTTGGCCACTGACAGTAACGACAGTAATCGTTCGGCCAAGTTGTTCGGGGAGATCGATGAAGTTTTGTTCTCTCAGCAAGTGCAGTGCAACGCTGGGGGGTTATGTGTAGTATAGTGAATCTCCTAGTTTCAGAATTAAGCACGCGATAAGGAGTTCTTCGGTCGAGATAGGGCTTCCGTAGCAAGCGGCGCACTATTTAAGTGAATGGGTCCCCCGCACCCCACCTACTATCCTAACTTCTAAGTTGACCGTTGGACCTCCGGCTCACCCCCTCAACCATGGGCACATACTATCCCTCTCGTCAGGTTCTTGCTTTATTCGGTGACAGTGACATCGCTGACCTGAATGGCCGAATAATGCCACCCACCTTCGACAATAGTGGCCGGGGGCCCCTTCAAGTCCCGGGCTTCCATGGCATCTTCCTAGAGATGGAGCTCGCCATCGATGAACGCTTTGCGCACGGGACCCAAGAGGATCACAGCAGGCGGCCTGTCAGGCTCACTGCCCCAGAAGTTCAGATGTTGCGGCTCGTGGAGCGCATTACGGATCGTAAGAATTGGGAGCAGGAGGTCTTCGATCCCGCGACGCTTGCAAAATGGCGCGCCCAGGCATCCGAGTACGTGCATCTTGATCCGCAAACCGATCAGGATGTAGACATGGATCTCGTCACCACCCGATCCTGGCTCTGGTGCGTGGCGGAGCTTCAAGACAAGGCCAGATCGCTGCGTGAGACCGGCCATGTGGTGGTCTTCAATGCAGACTCGGGCGTGTGCAAAGCCGATCGTGTCGTGCCGGACGCCTTGAGGCAGCAGCTCCAGGACGCGTTCCGGCGTCTGCCAAAGAGCGATGGGACTCACGATCTGGTGGACCCGTCACTCTACATGCTGATCTACGGTCGGACGAAGGTTCTCAGCCGTGGAGGTCGGGTTCCTCTGGCCACAGACGGCTCGATATGGGAACTCCTCCCTGCCACCAATGTGGCGCAGACGGATGCTGTGCCGGATCATCCCCCGGGCGAGATTGCTTCGGCACTCAAGTTGCCATACTATCTTCATGGGCGCTCGAGGCGTCGACAGTTCTCGTCTTGCTTTCAGTGGTTACCGTGCGAGGTGGAGTTTGCCGAATCCTCTGGAACGGCAGTCCGGATTACCTCCTATATCAATAACCTCCACCCAGCAAATACCCAGGCGTATTCGGCAATTGAGAAACTAATCTCTCTAGCTATCCGGCCTTGGAATGATGTCCTTGTGAAGGGCGTTCGCGGTCGCATGCCACGACGTATCCACACCTATGGACTCAAGAATCGAAAACTAACCCCGGTGAATGAAGAGCCCCCGGAAGAGGTGCTCCCGCGGGGATGGAAAGAAGACATCACCCGGCGCTCCTGGACACCAGAGGAATGGGAGGAATATTGTCTTCGGGTGATGGAGTTTCTGCTAATTCCAGACGAGGATCCGAAGTATCGAGTCTTCGAACCAGAGCCACATGATCCCCCCCAGACCGAAAACCTGCTCGACTTAATGACGCCGGAAATGTGGGCGTCCCCCACCAGTGTAAAGCAGATAATCCGGGCCAAATGGAGGCGACTTAGCCGGTTTCAGTACCCTGAGCCAGGGATCTCCTTTACGTACGAAGATTGGAAGCTGGGCAAGACCGCGAATCCAATCGTCAGTCCGTGGGAACCTGAGGACCGATGGTTCAAACCGCCGCGCGATCACGAATACTACCAGGTGTCGCTCGAGAACCAGTTCCGGGCCAAGGGACTGCAGGTCATTGTGCGGGTGTTTAGCATCGACCTGACGCCCGATGCGCCTCGTTATCCTGGGGAGGCCGAGTTTCACGTGGATGGCATGCTCAACGAACACATTGTCGCCACCGCGGGCTATTGCTATAGCGCGGAGAACGTCACCGAGTCTCGCATCTCTTACCAGCAGAACGACGACCTGACCCTTAAAGGCCACCAGAAGGATCCAGATTGCATCTACAAGCTCTACGGTCTGCCGCCGACCCCAGCAGCCGGCGTCGATCCGCCCACCCCCAAGCTGCAAACCTTGGGGTCTGTCGCCGTGGTCACCGGCCGCTATCTCCTGTGGTCGAATACCCTGCGATACAAACGTCATCCTTTCTCTCTGCGCGACCCCAGTCGCCCCGGCCACCAGCGCTGGGTCGTCCTGTGGCTGGTGGACCCGCACTATCGCATTTGCTCCACGAGAAATGTTCCCCCGCAGCAGCATGAGTGGTGGCGCGACGATGTACTGGCGAACCCGACTCTGCTCTCTACCCTTCCCCGAGAACTGGTCGATATGATTATGAAAGAAACCGGACCTTGGCTGATGAGCCATTCTGAAGCCCTGCGCCACAAACGAAAGTCGGATAAGGAGAGAGAGGAGGCGCTCCGCATCCAAATTGAGGAGTTCCCAACATACAAGTTCTGGAATGAGTTGCTATGAGGCTCGACTGATCTTATTCACCATATATGATGTCGTGCAGCAGCTCTTTGCGAGCCTAAGGAGCCTTTTTGAGGTAGATGCTGGCCAAGACATCACTCGTATGTAACATAAAAGAACACAGAAGCGGACGAAAACAAAATCCAACGGCCCCGTGATGAGACAAGAAAGATTAAGCAAACCATTATTGCCCCAGTCACCATCACCATCACCATCGCCACCACCACCTCCATCAATTCTTATCAGCAGCATCATCATCCCCATCATCAGTACCATTATTATGAACACTCTATGACAAGGACTCGCGCAGCCGCTCCTCCAGATTCTGCCACCATCCGGTACAGCGTATACTTTCCAATAAGCATCCTGTAGAGTAAAGGGAGGAGGTAAGTAAGGGGTTAGGGAGGTACTATACCATCACCAAGCCGTCCTGACCTCCGTGCAGTCGAAGACATGGAGCATGATCGGTCACGTACAGTACTTCACTTCAATGCTGCCCCACGCTCCGGGCCGCTCAGTGAGCAAAAAGCAGCGCAAATTCCGACCTTGGCTGTCAACTCAAGTGCGAAATGGTTCGCGAGGCAGTCAGCCGAGGCTACGCCAGAAAGAGAAGCCCGCTTGACTTTCCCTTCTCCTCGTAACGAAACTTCACAATTTTGTACAGTGTCTCATCCGACTCTACCCACCGTCCATCTCCCTCTGCTACCCCAATCCACTCGCCGATCGCGATCGACACGTGCACGACTTGCGGATAATTCCCCGCAACTCCCCCAAATTCCTGATATGCGGGGAGTGGATATGAATCCCATTCACCCGGGTCCGCACATGGAAAAATTGGATTGGCAGATCTTATCTCATACGACTCCATCGTCTGTCCATTCACCTGATGCGGCAAACCAACACGGGGTTTTCCCGATCCATGGTCAACTTCAGCCGATCCGCCACTCAGAGGGGGAAAAGCACCCTCCAATATGCCGGATGACCGTTTTCCATACTTCGAATAACATCTACAAAGGCGCAAACTGTTGGGGCGCTCAGGTGATAGGCATGGCGATAAGGCAAGGGACACACAACCCAGATCAAGGGTCTATTCTACCGCCAGCATCGCTGGATCTGACGTCGACGATGCAGAAAGTGAGTCAGCGGACTTGCGGTGTCCTTGAAGCTCTCTATCTGGAAGGATTTGGATTGCGATCGATTGGTTGTTGTTTGCTGGCGACTGACTGCCCGAAATCTTGGCCGAGGAATGTTTGAATGTTTGAGGGCGGAAAAGTTTGCCTCTTGACGAAGTCACCTTTTTGCGCTGCCAAGTCTTGGGAGACCATTTAGAGGTATGGACCACACTCCACAGGACAACAGCATCTGAATAGGCGCATCTTGGCCTGGCGGACCCGACGGTGTTAATTGCTGTTGGGCTTTCGAACCTGGCGGTGGTGGTGCACGAGTCAGGCACGAAATGCTGAAGCGGCGGCAGTGGCTGACTTTCCAAGCACGGCGGCTTGCGCCTATCAGATACAAGACACTATATGCACGGCACTGTGATTCCAGTCGGTCCAGCAGTCATACTGGTTTCCTTTGAAACTTGCAAGATTGAAATTGTTGTATCGATGCACCTCCAGTATATTCAGCACACACACACACACACACACACACACACACACACACACACACACACGCACATGTTGGAGTGGTATGATCAACTTCCGTCCTACCCCCTGGTGGCTGTCCTTGCATTTTCGCCCACCCCTCTCTCCCCTTCAACTCATGCTTTCTTATGGTCTTGCAAGAAGGTTCATACTTTGAGTTTAATCCATCGACTTCCCTATAGCTGTGGACTAGTATCACGCTTGCGGGAATCATGGGGTTAGGTTGGCACTAACTAGGGTACAGAGATGCGCTTCCTGTTTTCGGGAATTCCCATACCCCGACCAACATCCGCGCTTTGTTTCTGGTCCGCTCGCCCAGACTGACAAGGCGTTGATGAAACGTCAATTTCTCACTCCAGTGGCCGACTGCAGGTCGTGCGCACCGTTTGCTGTCGGTTCGAAAGGGCAGCCTTGCGGCAGTTGCACGGCGATCCTCTCGACCTACCAGCCCGCCAGTCCAGTCATAATCGATCGATCGATTTTGTGGTCAATTGTGCTGCGCTACTGAGCTCAAGCATGGTCACTAGACTTGTAGCCCGGTGAGGAGACGGTCGGGGATATTGTCCCCGCAGCGAGATAACTGTTGCCCCTAGACTGGGGCCATGTGTTGCATCCTGAACCCCGACCAAGAAACCCAATCCTGCTTGGTTCTTGAGACGCCCGGTCAAATGATTGAGGAATTAGCTCATTATAGCTCACTCCAGTATAGCCAACTAGGAGTCGTCAACGCAATGGATGACCCGCCTCGATGCTGAGGATTCCTGCGATATAAATCGGCCCGGGTCCAGTCGTTTCCCGTGGTGTGGATTGTCTTCTTGGTGACTTGCCTGACACTTGGAGTTTCTTTTATACTGAGCGTGTCCATAGTTTAACTCCCAATGCGACTTACTCAAGTCATGCGCTGGTCTCTAGGGCTTCTGCTGGCAGCGACAGGACCGGCTCTGGGCTCTCCTATCGCGCCTCGATCCGCAGGCCCATGGCTTGCCATTGATTCCGACTTCCCCGACCCAGGCTTCGTTCAGGGTGATGATGGGGCATGGTACGCGTTTGGCACCAATGGCAACGGCAAGACCGTCCAGGTGGCCAGATCCCCTGACTTCGAGTCTTGGACTCTGCTGGATAAGGAAGCCATGCCCACCCTGGCTGGCTGGGAGACAGCCGTGGACCACTGGGCCCCAGATGTAGTACAGCGGGTATGCTCCAGACGTTTTTTTGTTAGCAAACCGAAGCTGTTTCAGGGGGAGGAGGGACAGTCTATAATCAACCAGGCCCCCTTTTCCCTCCTACCCTTTTTTGGGCCACCGAGCTAACCAAAAGTCCAAAACAGAACGACGGCAAATTCGTCCTCTACTACTCCGGCGAAGCCAAAGACGACCTCCGCCACCACTGCGTTGGGGTCGCCGTCTCCGAAACCACCGACCCGACGGGGCCCTACATTCCCAACCCGACCCCGCTATCCTGCCGACTGGACCAGGGCGGCTCCATCGACCCGTCGGGCTTCCTCGACCGCGACGGCAGCCGCTACGTGGTGTTCAAGGTGGACGGCAACAGCATCGGCAACGGCGGCGACTGCAACAACGGGATCGCGCCGCTCAAGCCCACGCCGATCCTGCTGCAGAAGGTCGCCGACGACGGGTTCACGCCCGTCGGCGAGGCGGTCCAGATCCTCGACCGCGACGACAGCGATGGCCCCTTGGTCGAAGCCCCGAACCTGATCCTGCACGGCGACACATACTTCCTGTTCTACTCGACGCACTGCTACACGGACCCCAAGTACGATGTGCGCTGGGCGACGAGCTCGTCGATCACCGGCCCGTACACCAAGTCCGGCAGGCAGCTGTTCGCCTCGGGCCAGTGGAATCTGACGTCGCCGGGCGGCGGCACGGTGTGTGGGTGCGGGGATCGCATGCTGTTCCATGGGTTCTGTGAGCCGAACAAACGGTGCACGTATGCGGCGAGGTTGGACATCCAGGGCGAGGATGTGGTTGTTTTGTAGGATGTAGGCTGGATGGGGGCGTGTTCGGAGTTGTACAGTGTTTATATGGGGTTTATAGCTGGATATGTAGCGATATATATCCTCTACCGGTAGAGTCCGCGCAGCAACAGCGCAGTAACTGTGAGTAGAGTAGGCGATCCCGGGGGTGCCCCCCGGACCCCCGTCTTTCTTCCCAGGAGTAGTGGAATCTAAAATACACCATAGAATTCATAACCTCATAACCCAAACACCGTAAACACCACCCACATACATACACCATATAACATATACAAGATATAACCCGTACCCGGGGACCGCCCGCCCAAAGAATCCCCACTACGAAACCCCCAAAACCCAATCCTCAAAAGCCACCACCCCCTCCCGCCCCTCCACCACAGGCACAAACCCCAACACCCCACTGTATTTCACGATCAACTCGCGCCAATAACACGCCTCCGCCGCGGGCGTCAAGTACCGGTCCCGGAACGTCCGCACCGCCTCCTCGGCAATCCGCTCCGCCGCCTCGGGATGATCAATCAACCAGCGCATCTTGGCATCCAAGTCCGCCCACCCCTCCTCCTCCACGACCACATAATTGGCCGCCGGATGCGGCGCCGCCACCAGCGCCGCATGGTGCGCCTCCCGCCACGTCAGCGGGTGCGAGAGCACCACCGACCTGCAGTTCAACAGGTACTTCCCGCGGCCGGAGAAGCTGCGCCCCTCCGTGTGCGCGAGGAACATGTAGGCGCAGTGTTCGTGCATCGGGAGGAATGCCGATGGCAGGCCCGTGGCGGAAGCATCCGCGGAGTCCCAGTCGAGGGTGTGCACGCTGGACCAGCTCTTCCCCTGGCTCGCTTTGAGGAGCGTCCCCCGCACGCCCGGGTTGGTCGCCGTGCTGCCGCGCCACAGCAGTTGTTTGCGCTTTTGCGCGAAGGGCAGGGCGGATTCGAGGGCGGCGATGCGGTTGCGCAGCGCGGCGTACGGCCCGATCTGGACTTCGGGCCACGACCAGTACCCGAAGTCCGGCATGAGCCAGGTGTGAGTGTGGTGGGCCAGTTTGGTGTAGGACCAGATGGGCGGTGGGCCTGCACCGGGTTTCTGGGGGTGGGGAGAAGGAGGGAGGTAGAAGTCTTCGGTGGTGAGGATGAATTCGAGCGGCGGGAGAACGGTGGGCGAGGCGGCCAGGGCGCGGTGCAGGGCGTGTAGGGTTGCTTTGGCGCGGCTGAAGGTGACGGGTTGGGGGGTGTAGGAGAGGATGTATAGCTTTGCATACAGGGTGGGAGGTTAGTGGGGGTGAGGGTTGATATCATATATATGTGTATGTTGGGGTGGGAGGATTATAATGGCGAGGGTGAGGGCAAGGAAAGGAAGGGAGAGGGACCTACCTGACCATCCGCAATCACCCCCCGCACCATCCCGTCTGCCATCTCAATCTGATCCAACTCTTCAAAGGTGATCGGGTTCTGTGCGCGCGTGGCCGTCGCGTTGTCGATCTCCGCGAACAGCTTGGGGAATGCCGCGCGGCATTGCGGCGGCGTCAGGCCGTAGTTGTTGCCGTCGCGCGCCACCTGGAATTCCCAGTCGGTGGTGTTGCTGCTGCTTACAGGCATTTCCACTGCCACGTGCTGCGGGGGACAGCCCCCGGTTTGCAGAGACGTCTTCAGCGCATAGTTGGCGACCGAGGTGGAGTACTGCGTGCCGAAGATAAGGAAGGTCGTGATGATCAGGGAGAGGACGGCGGCGGTGGCGAGAAGATGCGCTTTGGATATGGTATACATCCTCGATGCTGGTGGTAGGAGAGGCGCATTCCTCTGGAAAAGCGTCCGCTGCAAATGTAGTGCTGTGGTATAACTAAGGTTGATACGTGATAGATGTCAGTTGAGACGATGCGATAAGCTCAATGTTGATAGCGCAGACCCCCTCGTGATGCCATCCGGGTTGTCATGGCAACCTTCGATCTACGAGTAGCATCCAGTCCATGTTCTCCACACCAGGTCTAGGCTTGATGCCATAATTCCACATCCTACGTATTTAGTCACTACCAGTAAGTACCAACTACACTACCCAAAAGGAGCCCAGGAGGCGGTCGCTTCTATATCGAAATAGTCTCAAGATGTATGTACATGGAGATCACAGGCGCCATCACGGCAAAGTTATTCAGGGGTATCTCAAAATCAATCAGGAAGGGTTGTCACGAGTCTAACGAAAGATGAACACCAGGCCTGCCAATCACTCAAAATGAGAAAGAAAAAGAGACGCAATGCATTACAAAATCGGAGGGGTGGGGACGGGGACAAACAAAAGTCCCTCGAGTCTTACGATCAAGAACCATTCGTCATTGCCCGCGCCCCAGCGTTGCTGAAGTAGCTTTCATCGATCTTCAAGATCCACTCCACCTTCTGCGCTTCCGTGCGGGCCGCAAACAGGAACGTGTTCTGCGACCCATACACCGCAAACACATGGCGGCCCCTCGACGCCCCACGATCACCCGTCGTTCCTGGCCCGTCGAGAAGCCGTGCAAAATCGGGGGAATGATCGACTCGCGAGTTGCGCAGGTTGATGGCATTGATCTCGTCCCCATCGGGGACAGAGTGAACATGCAGGTAAGGTCGGCGAAGCTCAACAAACCGCCGCACCCACTGGCTGTTGGTATCATCCGGGGTAAGTAGGTAACCAGACTTCAAAGAAGATGGATTTTTCGGTAGAGTCTGGATGGTGGCCACAAATCGCGGCTTCAAGGATGCCTCGTCGGAAGTGGAGCTCGAGTTCTCATCGTCGCTGGACGAAGGCTGCCGGATCCGAGAAGAGAAAGCCGCCCCGCCGGCAGGAGGCTCGGTGTTGCTCCGAACAAGGATTGCTTCAATCGGATCGGTCCTCTTCGCCCAGAGATCGATGTATTTCTGGAGAAGTTTCGCATCGCGGTCTCCACCTTTCTGGCTTCGGAGAGGCGTGGAACGTCCACTGCGCATGGGCGATGCCACCAAGCTGTTAGCACTGAGAGCTCCCTTCGCAGCATACAACTCGGCGATGCGTCGCCGCCGTTTGCGCGCAGCAACATAGTCCCGCACAAGCGACACCTTGCGTGGGGACCACGTAGTCAGATACTCCTCGCCTTTGACATAATCATTCTGCGTGTTCATGCGCCACAGGTCTGCAGCCCGCTTGGCAGACACCGGCCGAACAACCAAGGAAAACATGCGAACAGTCGAGTGCACAATACGCGTGGAGTTGAAGAACTGTTTGAACATCGATTGCGGTCGTACATAGGTTCGACCCTGGATCTGAAGAGTCAAGTCAATCTCGAACGGCACTGGGTCCTGCAAGCGTGAAGATATCAGGTCCCACCTCAGGGTCACCTGAACGCGGTACTTATCCGCAGTGACCCGATCAAGAAGCAGAGACCCGTGCAAACTCGAGTCCCATTGGCCTATGATGGTGATATGTGAAGTTCCGTCTGCATTCTCTTTCACACCGGGCTCTTGGATGAACTTCAATGGAACGTCGGGAGTCTGCAGGTCTTGATCGGGGATTTTACCCCAAGGGTCCAGCAGTCGCACGGACCCCACACGAATGTTGGTCAGGTCATCCCAAGGCAGACTCTCAGTTGAGCTGTAGGTCAAGTTCGCCATGACACGACGCTGCAAACCCTGGTGTAGTTGGTATGTGCCTGCGTCAAGGCTGTTGCTTTGAACAACCTCAACCGGAAGGTATTCGCCGGATTCCGCCAACTCGAGGATCTGAACCCGTGCAAAAACATCGTGTCTCTCTTCGGAATAGAACTCTGTTTCGGCAATCCGTGGGGTTTTCCGTTTCTTGGGCGCCGGCTCGGCTGAGTCACGCATGTCGTCCCAGCTGAGAAGTTTATCGAGGTGCATCTGGGTCACACGCGCATAGACGCAGATCTTCAGAGCGGCGCTGCGAGGGCTGGACAATGGCAAGCTCATGCTGTGGACGCTCTCGAATCGCACCGGGGCTTCATCGAACCCACTAATCATCTGCGTCGTAGTGGCACCGCCCTCCTCGGAGATCCCAGGTACGACGAGCTGAGCGTGCACCTCCGACCCTTCCCATTCGGCAAACCCAACCATATCCCGCATGACAACGTTAAACTTCAACGTAGACGACGGGGCCTGGGCCGAAGATGGCTCCAGAGACAGTCGGATAATGCCGATGACGTTCTGCGTATAAGGTGAGAAAACTTCGACGGAGAAGTCCTGGACTCGAGTTTCGAAGACAGCAGTGAGCGGAATGTCGGCGTCGCCGACAAGCGAGTACTGAGGCGAGCAGGGTTCGGAGAAGGGATTCTCTAACTTGAAATGCTGGATGTAGTCAGGACGGTCGATGTACTGGTGTAGCTGACGCATAGCCTGGACGCGGCGCTGGAGCTTCTCGATGGACCAGAGATGGATCACACATTGCTTGAAGTCAATAACCCGGACAGCTACGCACGGCTTCCTAGCGTCGTCCAGAACAACGTCCTCGTCCCCGGAGATACCGTTCAGCACGAGGTCATAAGACGAGGCCATGTTGTGCCCATGATCGATGATTGCAAACTGAAATACAGCATTCTTGTCCATGATCTGACTCATGACCTGGGCTTCCTTCAGTAGCGACGCGTATTGCAACACCTTCTCGGCCATGCGAACGTAGCTCTGCTGAGACCAGTGGCGGTAAACTGAGCGTGCGACTTCGAGTTCCCGGGCGTCGAGTTTGGCAAAGCCATTCTCATAGACTTTGGGTACCGGTTGGCCTAGATCCTTCATGTGGGACTCGAATGCTTCCTTTTGTTTCCTCAGTTGTTCCTCAAATTCCTCCTTCGCTGTACGCAGGGCTTCCTCCATCCGGGTCTTTTCAGAGCGAAGGTCCTCAACGTCTTGACTAGATGACGTCTCAGCATTTCTCAGTTTGTCTTGATATTCCTCTTTTTGCCGATCCAGCTGCCGCTGCATGTCCTGGCGCACAGATTGCAGAGTAGCATCGGCTCCACTCTGTGCGTCATCCTCATCGTTGGGACGAGGAGTCCCAGGCATCGTGATGGCAGTATCCAACGAGAAGTTGTCGATAGTACCGTTTGACATGTACTTGTCTCGTACCGGAAAAGAACTCAGCGAATCAGAGTCCTCCTCGTTCTCCGCCAGGCCCCGGCGTGTGGCCCTGACCTTCTGCACATCCTCAAACAAGGCGTCCAGCTCATCATCAGGCATGTGCGAGATGTGATCGGGCCCCAGTACAGCGCTGACGGCTTCACGACGAGCATAGAACCAATCGGATTCCCTGCTGGGCTGCGACGGCATCGGTGAATCGGCCCTACTCGAGTCACCATCAATCTCCGACCCGGTTTTGCTCACATTGCGGTCATGAGTTTTGTTTGGCGCGGGTGAGCCAAGCTGGCTTGTGGTGACGGTATGGCGCAGCAGACTTTGCTCGACTCTTTCGGCACGGGCTTCTTGTGGATGGTTGAAGCGGAAGATGTGAAAGTCACCCAGAATAATTCGAAACCCACTTTTAAGGCGCTTGGGCTGATCGATGCGCAAGCCGTTCACCATAACGGCGGCGCCTTCAGTCGGGATGATGGTGACAATGTTGTCCACGTTCTCAAACTTACAGTGATCGGCCATGATCTTGGAGCCGTTCAGTCTGATCTCCACATGGCTGCCTTGATCCATATTGCCAACCATAGTGGTCCCTGGTTTGATGTTGTACACAAGGCACTCTGCGAGTAACGGATCGTCACTGAGATTGACCAAGTGAGGCATCTTCTTTGGTGTACTGAGGCCAATGAAGCCCTTCTCGATACTTATACCAAGCTCCTCCAAGGCTGTTTCGCGCTCCTTATGGATCTGCTCGGTCTTGGCCATTTTCTCCTCCCACGTCTGGTTCAGGTCCTTATAAAGCTTCTCACTCTGATTCAATTGCTCCACAATCTCCGCTTTGCTGACTTTGGTAACTGAGCCATCCGCTTGATGGATCGAAACCATCTGCTTCTCTAGAGGCGTGTCTGGAGGATAAGATTCCTCGGGTGGGATTCCGTCAGCGCCAGCGAGGGTGCCAGCGGCCGCACCTGCCATTGCTGCTACACCACCACCGAGCTTCGCTCTCAGCTGCGCTAATTCTTCCTTCAGTTCTCTGATCATCCGTGCGTTGGGGTCCTCGTTCACCACTGCGTGGTTCTTGATTCGCTTGGCCGAGTCGGCATACCGTAAAGTACTCAGAGTCTCGTCAAAGTTGATATCGGCAGGTGAGATCGCAGCAATCATCGCCGTCATAGAATTACCTCCTAGAGAGTCCTTGAGCAGCCATGTGAGGATAGAATCACGGTACGGAACCATTGAAGCATTCTTCTTCTTTCCCGAAGCCACATCCGCCAGCGCAGCAATGACACGACCGAGGGTGGACAGCGATCGATTGATCTCAGCACCTTCCTTCAACCGCGCGCCGGTGGCTCCCGTCGAATTGGCTCTTT
The DNA here is from genome assembly GCF_003184745.1 of Aspergillus uvarum CBS 121591. Classification (NCBI taxonomy): domain Eukaryota; kingdom Fungi; phylum Ascomycota; class Eurotiomycetes; order Eurotiales; family Aspergillaceae; genus Aspergillus; species Aspergillus uvarum. The sequence continues at coordinate 252,015 of NW_020291349.1, forward strand.
CCGAACCCGCAAGATCCACCAGACTGATTCGAGAGACCTTCTCGGTGTCCATTGAGGTTTCGGCATCGTGGCGCTTCTGCGTGAGGGTCAAGGTGAACACGGCGTGCGATCGACTAGAGGTTTCGTTCATGTTCGTTGCCGCCACCGTACGGGCCTTATTACCCTCGTCCATCAAGTTGTCAATTTCATCGAAGGAGCGCACGACCAGCTTGGCCAGGTCTTCCACGTATGGACCCGTGGACGGATGCTCGCGGACCTTGAGGTTCCCCTTGTTCGAGGGGTTGAGCAAATCGCGGACTCGCTCGTTGTAGATTTCGAGATAGGACACTTCGACGGTACAGCTGAGGTTTTTGTCCTGCTGGATCGCAGAGATGCGCTCGAACATGGACTGGCAAATCCGAGGGATCACACCATACTCCTTGCCGTAACCCATCATCGAGTACGATTTTCCGGAACCCGTCTGGCCGTAGGCGAAAATGCAGTTGTTGTAGCCCTGGAACGCATTGTCCAAAAGGGGCACACCCAGATCCCCGAAGAGGTTGTCCTGGCTTGCGTAGTTCGGGGCATTCTTGTCGAAAGACCAATACGACCTGTCGAAGGCGAACGCTTTCGGCCCTTCCACGGCACCTTTCCCACCGGCCTTGCGTAGTTTGTCGTCGGCACCAGGAGGCGGGATGAGAACCGTTTGGTTCCCTTTCATTTGGATAATACATTTTGCGTTTCGGTCGAGTTCTAGATAACAGGAAATAAAATGGGTCAGTCAGTCGAGGGTCCAGAAGTATGTGCGAGTCACTCCGTCGCATTTGCCCTTGCTCTTTTCCTAATCACTCACCTCTGCTGTTGAACGGCCGTACTCGGACCACCACCTTGATATTACCCATCTTGGGCTAACTCCCACCGACGGGGGATCCTTTTTCGGGGTTTCGTTCCGCTTCTTGTCGCTATCGATACAAAAGGGGGGGGGGATGGCAGGGGTTATTGTTGAACAGTACAAAGCGGGAAACACAAAAGTCGCGAACGCTACAAGGAGCGCCGCCCTATGATGTTTCGCAAGCTGGTGTTTTGTGGCCCGGGTCCGTGGGTGATTGCTTCTAAGCTCGAGATTCGGGGTAGGGAAAGGGGTCACTGGAAAATTGACAGACGAGGCCGAATGTCAACAAAGACGTCATGTATTGTTGCGGGCGGTTCGTTTGGCGCGTCTTAGGGGTAGTAGGATCGCAATAAACATGGACGGTCAGCGGAAGGGGACTCGGGAGTCGACTGCAGTGCGACAAGCAGACCGGATCGAAGAGGGATTCACCGAGCAGCGACAGTCTCGAAAGTTCGACAAGGGAGAAGGGAGGGGGTGGAGGTGGAGGTGTTATTGCATTGGATATCGGATCGAGGTCCGGGGCCAGTAGACTGGACTGGTAAAAACGTTCTTGGGTTCTTCTTCACCTTTAGCCCCGAGCACAAGCAGCAGCAGCAGCAGCACGGGACGGGGAAAAGCCACACTAAGAGACGGGGCGGGTTTTGAGGGCGATCACGTAAGCGTCCCTGTGACACCTCCGGCCAATCATGGCTCGGGCTGGTCTGCCTGTGAGCTTAGTCATTCATCCCTGGGCTTGCTAGCGGTAGGTAGGTAGTTCGCTCACTCAGTGGTAAGTCTTCCATCTTCAGTCATGCATTCATCTGCAGGCACACACTCCTGAATGTGTCCTCTCGACATCATGATTTGCCTTTCCTAACATAAGATGTCTGATAGATCTGGTGCTTCCAGGATCGTTGCGTTGTAATAGGCTCATGGTGGATTACCCTTTGCTGCAGTTCCACCGGTTCCAGAGATTATCCGCTCTCCACTGCAGGGCTTAACTTTAGACTCGGCTTGAACTAGATAGTAGTTTTGATGAATTGGAGAAGTGCAATGAAGTACAGTGACTTCTTCCTTATCAGCATGAATAATAAGATCGAGGGAAAGTCATGGGCTATGCTCAGCTGCAAGTTGTGGCCACAATTTCTCTCACGTGTGCTCTACGTCATTTGCTCTTCTGTCAGTCAACGGCGTTTGTCTGCCCAACCCATCATAAGCCCTCGGAGTATCTTTTCATAAAACCCCCTCCTGACCCATGCGGCCTGGATACCACACAGCTCTTCATCAGAAGGGGTCTACTGCGGGGTCAGGCTGTCTCTTTGTTTCTGGCTGAGAGAATGATCTCTTAAGTAGCCATCTATCCCTTTCTGCCTCACCCCGCCTTGTCGCCGCAATCAGGCAGACTTGAATATGCAATAACATCTATGAATTATGGACTTCCCGCCCAAGAGAACTGGGTCAGTCAGACTATTGACTACCTGAGTCCGCAGGGACAATCAGTCATGCTTCTGGCTTTGTTCTTCGTTGGTCGTAGGTCATATTCGCGTAAGAACTAGTAAAACTCCACGAGGGGTATGGATCACGATTATCGCTGTCTCCCTCGAGGCTGGGTTTGACCATCAGGAAAGATATTTACTTCAATTTGATCTGAGCGTTTCGAACACACACGGGTTTTACAGGGGGATTTCCGACCATGATGCGTTAGGTTATTACATAACCTAAGAACCAGATACAGCGAGTGCCTCCTCTGATGCCACTGATCCAGGCGGGTTTATTTGGCGCTGGTGTTGTGAGATATATGAGAAAGGTACTATTACCATCAACCCTCCAGGTTGCTTGCGATTTGTAAAATAGGTTTGCGCAAATGCTGCATGTACAGCTGGCAGGATGCGGTGGATCGGTTTATTGAACCTGTCAGAGGGGGACAGGTAGCCGACGGTAAGGTACCAGAATAGTTGGTCTCTACCAAGATGGCGACGGCATATCGCTGCCCAATAAGCACCACCCTTCTCCTCCAGCAACGTAGCAGTCACTTATATAAACATGCATTGGTGACTCGCGGCCCAGTCCTGAAAGTCACCCTGCGGAGTCCGCTTATACTAATCAGCTGGGATATAACACAGGAATTACATCTTCTTCGAGAAGAGGTACTTTCGTCTACAAAGGGTACAATATGAGGGCATCCTACTAGTGATTCCGCCTTAAACAAATGCATCGCATCATTCATGCTATGGTGGATCATTGCCGGAAGAGTCTTCAGTACCATTCTTTGGACCAGACTTACGGGTAGCAGGGCCTGTACTCCGCTTTTCAACGCTATGTGTCATCAAGCCTGATGTGTCGACCCCCCTATGAAAGAGGAAATCCCATCCTTCATCCATCATGCATCTAGTCAGAGGCACGGAGGGGAAGGTGAGCACCTCGCAGGAGGAACTCCTTACTTGAAGAGAAGAAGGTTTGCCGGCACAACTCAGAGTTCAGCGAATATCACACAGAAATCTCTGGAAGCGAGCACAACCTCACAACGCTGGAACTCTCCTCAATGGCGATCATCAAGGTGGTATCACTGCTCATGTGAGCACTCTGTGAACCTCTGTATCTTACCGAATTGTAGTCCAGTGGGGAAGATGACTCGAATCATCAAAAGCCCGGTATCTGGAGTGTAGCATAGCACAGTCTAGCGAACCGAATCGAGGCGGGACAGAACTGGCAGGCCACGCCTAGTCCAAGGCCGGGTGGCCAATAAACCGACCCATGGAAGCGTCATATCTAGCAACCCCGTCCTGTCATTGCACACGGCAGCATGCAATCGTTTCATCTGGTGTTGATGGCTGGACGCCCATTCTTTCGCTTCCCCTTGCGAAGGTCAGTAGCTGGCTATTGTTCGACCTGGCCCTTGATTGTGCGATGCAATACTTCGGTCTGATGATGATCATGTGTAAGGGGCTTCGCTCAATGAGCCTTTGAGATGAAGGGTCGCGCTTGTGAAGCGTACACTGCGTCGATCAGCATAGCAGCTTGACGAGTAGGAATTCGTGCTATGTGTTCGTAACTTGTCCCTCAACTCTCCGGGAGGAGGCATCATACTACCTACAATGGCGAAGTTTACCAATATGGCAGTCAGCCCCGGAGCTGTGTCTTGAATAAAAAGTTTTGAGCGTAGACTCGAGTGACAAGGTCCATGATGACTGTAGACGTTATGAGGATCGCTGTACAAATGGTATGAATGACCGGGGCGGCCGACTCTTCGCTCCTTGCCTCCGTACTGCAGTTCTTCGACTGCCTTTCTGGCGACTGTGCGTGGGCTTGCCTGTGTAGCACAGTGAGCCATAAAGCCGTCACAGGGATCCCATGGTTTTGAATTGAAATAGTGTTCTAGAAAAATTATGATCAAATTGTCGGTTCCGAAGGTCGCGTACACATCATTCCCCATGCAGTATCAAGCTGAGCACATGCTCGCTCGTGATCCGCGGATGGCTCCACATGTTATGACATCCTCGATCTTGACGAAATCTTTTGTGTTTCAGACATGAAGACTAATCCCTGTAGTCGGACGCAGTTGATGGTACTGTCAAAGGTATACGATCCTTCGGCGTGGCCCCATCTCGTGTCTTTCCGATTGCGCGTATGACAGCTAGGTATCTCATAGGACGCAGTCGATCCGATAGAATGGCCGGCCAAAAGGTGCAGCGTCGATCGGTCGGTCACGTTGTTCTTCCACTGCGAAAATAAAGCCAGGCCAGCAGTCTCCGCCCCCCCGACAGTTGGACGAGAACATCTATCAACACGGAAACACGGCAGTTTTATAACACGATGTTGGCGGAAACTCAAATAAAAAGGCTCGCCGCCACGTGAAGGAGCAGCCGATGGCATAATTTGCGCGCTGTAGGACTCTAAGACCTACAGGCATACTGCCATGGGCTGCATCACAGTATTTTGGCTGGTGATGAATAGGTTGAACTCACAAATATACAGTTGTTGTTATCTCGAAAACAGTAGAACTAGTTGTTATTGCTTGCTGAGGAGGTCGGCTGAATTCAAACCAGAGAGCGCGTACTTGCAATTGAGTATAAGCAGTGGGCCAATGATTAGATCTATCTATAGGCAGTACAGCTGGCCAATTATGGGTAGCTTATGTTCGTGCGACCAGAAGCTATGTTACTTGATGTCAGTGTATAGCATCCCGAAAGATCGGTTAGTGGAACCCTCCGCAGCGCTTGGTCTGTCCTCCGGCCCAGCACCTTCTCACCTATGTGGGTTACACTTCGACCCGGGCAAAGTCAAGACTGTGCAATCCTTGCCAGCTGAGTACGGCCAGAGACAGGGAGGGACGATTGAGCAGGACGTCGATGGGGTAGGCTAGAGCTTGATGATTCACAATTGAAAACATACCCAGTTCACTGCTGTTTGCGACCCAGATAGAGCGGTGTGGCGGGACTGTCATCCATAGTTAGCTGCCCTGACGTCACTTGGCCAGAGCTCGAGTGGGTGCTTTTGGCTGGGGTTCAATATACGGAGCACGTTTCGGTAATGCGATCGCAAAGTGTCAAGTCTCGGTTCCCAACCTCGACACAAGGTCAGGCCAAACGCACTCATGCGAATGTCATGAGGACCCATATGAGCGCCAGGATCCATCTTCTTGGGTTTGAGGGAGGATCCTTTATTGTCACCTTATTTCACTTTGGAGTTGCGACAGAGGTTGTTTGTTCCGCTCCGTTCGAGCTGTACGAGTAAGTTTGCGCCAGGCGGTCAAGCTTCACACGTGGTATAGAACAGACCAGCCTAGTAATCCACACTCTTCACTCACAAGCAATCACGATAATATTGAACTCGACAGGCCCGAATATACGAAGAGTTTTACATTTGACTGGGTTCTTTACGATGCTTGTGCAAGGTGTTTGAGTGCTCCGAGTTGGGATTGGACCTGATCTTCCACAAGTAGGACTTTGAGCCTCGTGTCAGAACGGATATATATATTCTGTGAGTTGATAAGATCGGCGACACGGCGTTCACTTCAGCATCTGTACAAACCAGAACTGCGACAAACTGCATACACAGCTCGACTAGAGATGTGACATACTACTAGTAAGACAGTACTGACACTTCATGAATAATTGTAATTTTCAGTGAGATGCGAGCTGTCTGAGTTCTACTCCCATAACGTAACCGAACAATCACATGATTCATTGTAGGTTCGTCTCCGAATTCCCAAATGATAACTATAGAATTTGGGACAACAGTACACTATGGACGGAAGGGCGCTTAGATGCCCCCGGGATTTACGGTCCATTGCCCGATTGTTGGGGGTGCAACCACAATATGCGATAGCGGACCACGGTCGAGTCGGAAATTTGATTCGAATGTGATCCAGCGCTTGGTAGAGCGCTAGTGATTTCAAAGAATCGTCGCATTCTGCAAAAAGTGAAAGAAAGAAAAAGCAAATAAAAAAAAAAGTTACAGATGCGAGCGGTTACGAGCTTATGAATCTCTTCCACAATGCGCATAGGTATACCTCGCTTTTGCTGAAGATAGAGAAAACGAACGAAAGCGCTCGTGCTCGCATTTCCTCTGATTATTATTTTCCGAGGTGTCTTTCCTGAAGGGGAGATATAACCGAGATTGGCCATGGCTCTCGATGAACTCCGCTGACGTTTGAGCGCACTGGCCAGTAGCAGTCTACACAACCGTGCGGCGTACGGTAAGAAAAGCAAGAAAACGGCCGCGCTTACAGAAGGACACAATCAGTGTGACTTCACGGCTCAGGTCGCATGGTGCAGCAAGCACGTTCTGGCTAAGACACTGCCTACAGTAGTGAGTTGTTTTGAATAATGCTAATGCGAATGCTAATGCGAAGATTGACGCGACCAGCCAGAGCTCTCGATGGAGCAGTCGCACATAGTGCGTAATAACTACTATCAAGAGACCCTCATGTCACAGAAACAGGCGCTGGTCCGAGAGGAATCACCAGAAGATCTTGACCTTGATCAGCACCTGGCTGGCGCTGGCTGGCAGTCGATAGCTACGTTACTGCCTATTATTGTCCCTAGGACGTGGGGTGGCTGGTGAAATTGAAGGTCGGCCACCATCCTCGGTCTTACAGCTGTTGTTCGATTCCCGAGGACGCTTGGCCCGGTTGGGTCACACCTGCTGAGAGTCACAAAATGAGCATTCGGGAGGGCCGGATGCTTTCCAGACTGGGCGGCGAAGAAACCCTGTTCCTGGGTGGAAGGGTGGTGAATAAAGGGCATTTTAATTTATCATTTGTGTTGTTTGCTTATAACATCATGACCAGATGTAGACGCTGTTGAAGATAGATATACAGATAGATAATATTGATCAACTGAAATTGTTGTCTTTAAAGAGGAGAATAAAAAAAGCAACTTGTGGATGGGTGGGTGAGTGAGTGAGTGGATGATGGTGGTGGTTGGGGAAGATGGATACAAGGTGTCCAGTGGTAATTTCTAGTACGGGTAAGTAATGACGGTCAGTGACGGACCGCCTTACCTAAGACAGGTTAAACCCGATGGAGCGAAAAACCCTGGAGGCGACCTTTGTTGGAACTGGAAAGGTTGGAAAGTCGACGAAGCTACCGAGCCAGTCAGCTCCCCTTCGCAACTGCGGCCGGTACAAATGCCCCATCGCTCGCCCCTTCCTCTCGCTGCGGCTTTCTCTCTCTGCTCACTCTCGTTGGTCATCCAACCTCTCCAGTCCTTGCGTGTCCCTCCAGGGAGTCCAGTCAACCCCCCCAGTTGGACTGTTCTTGTCTGCCCGCACAGAGCCCATTGAGCCCATTGGTTTCTCTGCCACTGTTCTATTTCTTTTTTTTTCCCACTCGCTTCTCCTATCTGGTCTTTGTCCAACCCAATCGTCGTTTGCCCTTCCCACCCCCCATCCGCCCTCCTCTTGTGATTGATCACTTTCCTCATCTCTCTTCTGCCTTTACCACGGTTGTGATCGAATCACCATCTAAGGTACGTGAACACTATCACTTTTTCCAAACAGTTCAATACCATTTTCCATTCCCCTTCCCCTTCCCATACATACCCCTTGCTCATAGTTCTTTTTACATTGTGATTATCTATTTTATTTTCCTCTGAATGCCTCTGATTGCATCACCTTAATCTGGTTGATGCCCATTCCCGTTGCACGCTCCCCCTTCATCTCCGAGGCTGGCCCCCAATCTCCTTTCCCCTCCCCGCCCGCCCGTGAGAGAGAGAGAGTGTGTGGTCTGCAGCTAGGTTGTTTCTCCAACCGCCGTGCATCTTCCACTGCCGGCACTCCTATCAGACCCCAGTCATAATGATGATTCAATCACCACTCAAGCACGCTTCTCCACCAGTCACTTTTGTGCCATTTAATTTTGTGTGCTTGGTTCATTTTTGATTTGTGTTTTTCATTACCTGTTTGGTTATTTCATCGAACAAGCAAAGTCTTGGCCCTGTCATACTTCCTGCTTCTTCCCCGGGCAAGGGTGGGCTCCCATGTTTGATGCGTTTGACCCGGCGGATCAATCCCGGGCCGGACTGACATCAGCGGAAGCACCGCAAAGCAACAGTCAGAGGGGAAAGAGAGAGAGAGAAAGAGGAGAAGTGAGCGTGTTAGCTGCTGCTGCTGCTGCTGCCCGCCTTCTTCTTGCAAGCGCGAACCCGCAAATCAATTCAGATCTCTCCCCTCGTGACAGTTGATTTCCGGCAAATCATTGACTTGATTTGCCCTTTTCATGTTGCGCTGCATTGAAACCTTCTCCCTTCCCGCGGAGAATAATCGCTGCTAAAGGTAATTAACCTTGTTTCAAACCACGAGGCAGCGGCGGCGTGTTGTTGTTTTCTGTTTCTGCCCTCCGCTGCTGCGATCGCGACCCGCACACCGCGACTGTGATCCCTCTCATCCTCTGGGGAACGCAAAGCAAACCTGGAAAATTTATCCTGTTGATATGTACCTGAACTACTCATACTATTGTCTCTGTCATTTGTCCTAATTCGCCAAGTCCCCTTTGATCCGCGATCGTGTCATGCTTGCTTTCTGTTGTGTTTCACTTGCTGCTACCTTTCTTTCCCCCCGTCCCCGCCCGTCACGATCCAATCACCACGCGTCAATCCCTGCCTGCCATCGTCTTGGATCTGATATCTCTAACATTATCGCCTTTCGCTAGACGCGAATCATATTTCCGTCATCGCGAACTGAAATCTAGCCTTGAGTTCAGTTCACACGTATTTTGATAAGGGCACGCGAAAAAGAGACCACTGCCCTTGTCTCGGCTCACGAGTGCGTTGCAATTAACAAGGTATGTCACCCGCTGCATCATGATTCCGCTTGCCAACGCATACATCCTTCAGCCCTGAATGGACGAAGACGCCACTGTTTTGCCTTCCCCTCCCCTCTCCCCACCCTCTTCCACCCTGACACTTTTACCCTGGATGACAGCACACAAATCAAGAAGCTGAAATCTTGGTTTGTGGAGATGATCGATGCTAATTGTGTGCTGTAGCTGAGAAAGCCGTGCAAGCCCCCCTTCAGGCGCATCCTGACATCAGCGCGTCCCACGCCGCATTATAGTTCCGGGGACCCGTGGACTAGCCTTAGCCCGCACTACCGGGTCGCGACTCAGTAGCTGACCACGCTGCTAGCACCGCCTCCAAGACGGACGTGGCCAAGCAAGCAGTCCGACTGACTCTGGAAACTGCGCAGCATCGACCGAGGTAGCCTGCCAGTTGTCGTCTTATTATACTGCGTAGCATTTATTTTTTTCCCTTTTTCTTTGGTCTCTGTTGTGCTGGAGATATACCTGTGCGCTATCACCGAAGCGATTGCGCTTTGTCTGACAACGCATCAAGTGCAACATTTTATCGAGGACACCCTGGTTCGCTGCATCGAAGCCCAACCACGTTACACTCGGAGGAGAACGTAAAAAAGATTTCCACAAAAGACACTGAACCGCCGGAGAAAGTCGTTTGGAGAAAACTGACAAACAAGCGTTCAACCTTGCCCAGTCACTTGTCGACGTCCCGAGTGTATTGGCAAAACAAAAGCGGAGGTACGCGCCCGGGTGCAAGCGCCTTTCTTTTCCCCCATCCACCCCACCCACTCCGAATCCAGTGACCGGCTGGTGCTGCGCTTCATGCTGACACTATAACAAGAATCCGCAGACCTTCCGCATTTAACTCGTCGAATCATCAGTCTCGACCACAGACTATTTGCGGCTGCCTTTATTTTTCTGTGCACGACCGTTATCTTCTGGAGTGCAACTGTTGCTTCACGACCTATCATCGTCCCTTGAACATCCTCAACCTGGTCACCGACAACTGAGCTCCTGTCAACCGACTCGTCCTTGTAGTATTACTGGTTCTGACTAGCTGGTTCCTGACAGCCAGGGCGCTCGATTGATCCTCACTGATTGGAAGCGCGACAAGCTCGTCGCGACTTCACGATGGAATATCCTCCGCAATATCAACAGCCCCACGGGCAGCATCCCCATGCCCCGTCTCACATCGCTGCCCCCTACCAGACAGCGCCCCCGAACGCAGGTCCTGCTGTAGGGTCAATGACTTCTCCCACTAACCCACAGGCACACATGCAACAAGCTCATCCTACACACCAGGCCTCCCCAATCGTTCCCTCACAGTCTCACTACCAGCAACCGCAAAATGCTCCTGGATCAGTACATCAGCAGATGAACTTTCCCCAATCGTACGGCGTCGCAGCTGCGATGCCGCAAACGTATGGAATTTCACCCACCCAGGCGGCTGCCATGGCGACGGCTGCAGCATCGGGCCCATTCTATCCAATCCATCAAGACTCGATGCCGGGTCAGATGGGACCTGGTCCTCGGGGATCCCCACGCATGGCTGGAGTTCAGGTGAAGGGTGATCGGAACCCTCGTTCCCCCCCTCAAATATCTGGTCAAATGGCCTCAATGGGGCCTCAAGTCCAGATGTCTCAGAGTGCACAGTTGCAGCAGCGTCGCATGAGCCATGTCGGCAGTCCTCACGTCCCGAGTGCTCAGCCTGTTCTCAACCACGTTGGCCGACCTTCCGTGCCTCCGGCCATGGTGGCTCCGCCCCAATCTCAAATTCAGCAAAGCCAGGCTTCTCCTGATATGGTTACTGGTGGCGGGGATGAATCCCCGCTGTATGTGAATGCGAAGCAGTTTCACCGCATCTTAAAGCGCCGGGTGGCCCGACAGAAGCTGGAGGAGCAATTGCGACTGACCTCGAAGGGACGCAAGCCTTACTTGCACGAATCGCGCCACAATCATGCCATGCGGCGTCCTAGAGGCCCCGGCGGACGGTTCTTAACAGCCGATGAGGTTGCTGCAATGGAGAAGAAGCAATCAGCTGGCGCCGTGGCTTCTGGACAGGAGAACATCGACAGCAATGCTACGAAATCGTTGGGGACTACCTCCCCTACGGCGCAGAAGCGCAAATCGGGCGACGTCAACGATGAAAATGCCAATCCCAAGAAGGTTAAGACCGACGCCGCGAAAGCGAGCACTAGTGCCGAGGAGAGCGAGAACGAATCTGCTGAGCTGTCTGACGAGGACGGTTGAACCGTTTGCCGTTCTAGGCCGCAAGCTCGCGCCCTCTTCTAATCATTATCACGGATTTACGGATGGTTGTTTTTGACTATTTTCGCTTTTTTCTTTATATCACAACCCTTCGCTTGAACCACCCAGCGATGTGCACATGTTTACGTTCATACCATTATCTCTGTTGCAATTTTCTTCTTCCATTCTTCCTCACGCCACCTTTATACTTATGTTTGTTTATATCGTTATGCTGGCACGAAGTATTTTTACTACCACCCCTTACATCTGATGATGTTCAGCCTGTCAGGATTGCATGTGTGAGATGATTATGTTCTGTTATTTTTCTTTTTCTCGGGACGGTGCACGGTTTCCGATTTATGAAGGGATTATGTTGTTCATGCCACTGCTGATGCTACATGACCCAGCGTCTTTCCATTGGAGGTCTAAATTCTTACAGTCGATGGCACCGCTTTATACAGACTGCTATCCAGTCCTATCGACGGGTATCCCCAAATGTTATTGACAACTTTGTATTTTGCGACCGTCATGGATGGCTTAAATTTCCTTGACCAAACCTGCTATCTCACTTGGTCTTGCCTTGGCGCGGAATGGGGTTGGGATCAATGGTTGGCAGTTAAAGCGCGAGCTGGTTGGAAAGGTGTCAGGAGTGATGATTTGACTATTGTCGATTGGGGCGCAGCGTCCAGACTCTTGTATCCGACTCAAGCCAGACGCAGGGTTACTTCACCCAGCGCTGAGGTCTTTCTCACTAACTCGATTTGTTGTCCTTCATCCATGGCCAGCTGATGGTTCGACCAACTCTGGTGTTTGATCCGGCTTGTGATTTTCGACGGATGATTCCCATGCTAGTTATGTACAAATATGCCAGCCAGTTCTATTTCGATATTTCTGTCAGTTCCAAATCGGATACTGCTTGATCAGTGGATAGTCAGGACGAGACAATTAGAGAGCTAGAGAGCTTTAGAAAGTGTGAGACGTCACTGCCTTCTGAGCCTTACTTCGAGTACATGTTATAGACAGAGCTTGGGAAATAAAGTTGAGATTAAAGAGGGATTCTGAGTGATCGAACTGGATAACTATGATCTATTTTAGAGTGGCGCGCGCTGTGACAGGCCCCAGGTGACCTAGTCCGGATGCGGATTAGCGGCAGTTCATCGTCCGGGCTTCCAGCCTCATCTTTCTCCCTCCCCTTCTTTCCTTCCTTTCCTCTCCAGCTTTCCTCTCCATCCTCCCCCCCCCCACCCACCGATTGACCCGCACCGCTATTCAGCTCTGTTGCGAGTTTACTTATCTCGTTCCATCTGATCTTCTCATCGGGTTGGACGTCTGCTGCGTCAATTCGCTCTTTCAAGTGGACTATCCAGACCTCTTTATTCCAAGGCTTCTCGTGTAGGTTGCCTGCCTTGCCTTACTTCTCTCTTATCGTGCTCAGTCCATCCTCTTCCGCGTCGCATTTGTCTTTCATCTCTCCCCCCTTACCCTGCGCTCATTCTCATCAATCTCTCAATCAAACTTCATCGCATTTCGATCAAGTCAAATATCTCCATTTGTGCCTGCAATTTCAAAGCTTACTTCCTCATCGTCGCGCCGTAATTGGCCCTCGAGACCATTATCTGTGCTCTTGTCCATACTGTGCTCCCTTTTCCTCCAATCTTTGTCTGGCTCGCGTGAGCGCCCTGCTTTTCTCTCTCTCTTCTCTGGCTCGCTCTTGTCTCTTCTATAAAGAAAAAAAATGCCTCTTCTTCGTCCCCTGGCCATTTCAGGGCCTACAGCCTCGTCTTCATCCTTTCATTGCCCACCTTATCCCTTCAAACTATCATCCTTGTCCCGCCCTTGAGACACTCTTACAAGTGAAGGACGTACTCTAATCCGATGATGTCGAATCTTAGCTTATCCATTGTCCCTCCCACCTTCGGGTCAACTCGCGACTTGACCGTACACTGCTAGTTTCACAACACGGACCATTCACTCGAAGTGACTCTCAGTCTCGGACTGTCCGATATCCCTTCAGGGCATTGCTGTGATGGATTCATATGACAGTTTCGGCTCTCCTGGGAGAAGCCGGGATGGGGGCGATCCTTACGGCACCCGTGCACCAGTGGATTCGTATCGCCGCAGATCGCCTGGTGAGTGGAAAGATTCTGGTTGTCTTTTTGTTTACACGGCCTACTGTTAACATCTTGAACTTGCTAGTGTCTCAAGACCGCCGTCGGGGTCGCGGCCGCTCCCGCTCGCCTGCTATGATCGACCGTTATGAACCGGTCGACCGCCGTGCTCCACGAGACGATTATTACGGCGCGTCTCGCGAGCATGCCGCGCGTGAGCGCGATGACCGTCGCTCTGCACCGTCGCCCAATGTCGCCAATATAGATCGCTATGTCCCGGGGCAGGATTCCGGCAAGCGCCCGATCCCCACAAACCCTCTGCCTAACCCTCTTAACCTGGACTTCCAAGTCGGGTTCAATTGGTTCGCAGAATGGTGGAGGGCGGAGCAGGCAATCAAGGAAGAGAAGGAGCGCGCCAAGCACGGTGGCAGACGTCCATCGGACCGCGTCAAAGGAGAACGCGAGGCCCGCGAAGACCGAGACAGAGAAAGGGCCCAAATCCAAGCTGCTTACGACGCCTACAAAGTCGACCTTCAGTCGAAGATGGCCCGTACTTTCGTTCAACATCATCGCAGCGAGGAATGGTTCAAAGAGCGGTATGTCCCGGATGTCCGAGAGCCTCTCCGTCGCCGATTGATGGACTTCCGCATGGGCGCCTACCAGCAGTGGGAGAACGATCTTGATAACGGTATCTTCGACGAGTTCACCTTGGAAGGCATTTACAAGAGCGAGAGCGACGGAGCTGGCGGTGTGATCGAGAAAGAAGAGGGTGAAACAACTGCTGTTGGCGAGACGTTGGGTGTCTTGGATTTACTCCCAGCCAGAGGCGGTGACTTGCGGGATGAGGCGTTATCCCAGTCGGCCTTGCTGATCAAGACCTTGGCTCCCAATGTGAGTCGTGTGAAAATCGAAGAATTTTGCAAGGAGCATTTGGGAGAATCAGACGGAGGTTTCAAATGGCTCAGCCTCAGTGACCCGAACCCTTCCAAGAAATATCATCGGATGGGCTGGATCATGCTTCATCCAGCTCCTGATGTTCCCATCGTTGAAAGAGGCGATGGACGCGAAGAAGAGGGTGAAGAGATGGATCAGGATAGCAACTCTCACGGAAACGTGACCGTGTCGGCTGCCGAGAAAGCCCTAGAAGCTATCAATGATAAAACAATCCACGATGAAGTTCACGGTGACTTTGTCTGCCATGTCGGTGTACATGTGCCCCCGTCGCAACCCCGCAAGAAGGCTTTGTGGGACCTATTCTCATCACCCGAGCGCATTTCCCGGGACTTGGAGCTGGCGAGGAGATTGGTTTCCAGACTGGACGCTGAAATGGGGGCTAATGCGGACGGTTTCACCCGAATTGAGGAGCGAGTTGAAGATCTGCGCGGCAAGGGATGGCTACAGCCCCCTGTGACTGGCCCCGTTAGCGTCAAGAAGAGGAAGTCCGATTACGATGCTGATGACATTGATGAGGGCGAGGCCGAAGAAGGAGAGGAGCGGGAGGGATGGGAAGATGACGATGTGGATGATGAGGAACTTCTGGCTAAGAAGAAGAAATTGGATTTGATGGTGGAGTACCTTCGAAGAGTCTACAACTTCTGCTTCTTCTGTGTCTTCGAATGCGACTCAGTCCACGAGCTTGCTCGGAAATGTCCAGGCGGACATCTTCGTCGCCCGCGCGCTGGTCTGACAACACAATCCAAAGCTGTCGCTCGGGCTAGTGCACTGGGGCAGCCGTTCCCCGTCAAAAAGAAAGAGGCAAGCGAGGAGGGCGAGGAACAGCCACCGGCTGCGGAAGAAAGACGGTCTCAACGATACAGCTCCAAGTCTGAACAGCAGCTTCAGCGGGCCTTCAACTGGGTTAGGACCTTTGAAGACAAGCTCCTGCAGATCCTTGAGCCTGAGAATGTGGACATTGCGAAATTAGGCGGCAAGCCAGTTGATGAGGCCCTGGAGGAGGAGCTGAGCAAGTTTATGAAGCAAGAGGACGAGTCAAAGTACCGATGCAAGGTTCCCGAGTGCACGAAGCTGTTCAAGGCAGATCATTTCTGGCGTAAGCACGTCGAGAAGCGTCACACTGAGTGGTATGAAAACATTCGCAGCGACGTAAGTGCTTCTCTTCCCCGTGGTTTAAAGGTGTTGCTAACAAGTTATAGCTTGCTTTGGTTAATGCCTACGTGCTCGACCCCGCTCGCATTGCGCCTTCCCGGTCGGATGCTAACAGCAACGGTCATTTCCCCTTGGGCACTGGCCAAGGTCAGGCAGGTACTCCCCGTGGATTCAGCTTGGCGTCGATGCCGGCACACTTCGCAGGCAGCGGTGGTGTGCCCCCAGGTTTTCAGGGTCTCCCTGGCTCTGGATTGCCTGGGTTCATGGGTGTCAATAACCCGTCCTGGAGCGGAAATGGTATGGTTCCTGGTGATGGTCATGGCCTGCATCAACCCGGGGTTGTGCGTCGTGGTGGTGGTCGCTACAATAACCGCACCGGACCATACGATCGCCGAGGTATCCGACATGGTGCTCAAGCAGGTGGTAACGGCCGCTTGAGCCCGATCCGTGGTATGTCCAACATCTACGGAGCGGGAGGTCGTCTGCCTGCCAGTTCTGGAGCCCCATACATTCCTCCTGGCCACCCTGCCGCGGCTGCTATGTTGGGGTCCGGCAATTTCCCTGATGCCAGCGGGGCGCAACAAGGTATGGGTCCGCGCGAGGCTGTTCAAGGCCGCAGTCTCAAGAGCTACGAGGATCTTGATGCCGTTGGCGGTGCCGGCAGTGGGGAGTTGAATTACTGAAGCAATTAGCCCAGCTTGTAACAATTTGGCGTTGGCTTTCTACTTCTGCATTTAAACCTTTCGATTTAGTCTCGGCTTCGTTGCGTCTGTATTGTATTTCATGGGGTTCTTCTTTTCCGCTTTCTTTCCATTTGCAGGTCAAAAACTGGTTTCGACTCAGTAGGTAGTTTAGGGTTTCAGTTATGGTGGTACAGTTTACTCATCTGGGATCGAAAAACAGTTTCCTAGCATCGGCATTGCTGAGTTGTATCATACTTCCGTCTCTCGCGGGTTGAGCTAATGCTGCTCGATGGTCGTTATTCAATGGAATTGGCATGCGTTCTTCTCTCCTCGGACCATTTTTAGTCGGTAGCAATATGTAAGAATGGGTAATTCTTTCAACAGCCCAAGTCACGCTTCCGGTCTGAAGCTTGGTCATGATATCGTCGATTTCCGCTCCGTAGTCTATTGTTCTATACCTTCCCAGAGAGCGAGCGCACGGAGCAGATTTGAACTGCCGTCCCAGCCTGATTCTACTTACCCCAGAAGCCCGATGCGGCCAATCCGTTACCGCTAAATCCCACCGAACCTTTCAGAGAACCTCCCACGACTATCCCTATTCCACCCTGCACCAGCACCCCCAATCCTCCCAGCAAGATGATTCGGATGGGCATGTCCACCCTCACCCTCCAGATTGTACGAGTCACTCCCACTACCCCGTGACTCGCCCCTCCTATTCATATCCCTCTCATCTTGATCGCCAACGTCTCGCTCCTCCAACTCAATAACCACCTCACTCGTCACCTCAATCTGCACATCTTTGCGAATCCCCATTCCCATCATCCCCAGCTGCTGCTGCCCGCCCCGCGCGAAGCGCCCCAAGATCGGCTCCTCCTCGATGGTATCACCACCACCACTGTCACCACTACCGCCACCTGTGCCATCGGCATTATAAGCCCGACCAGCGTCTTGCAGACCAACCCGGGACTTTCGCTTGGTGTAATGCCTCGACGAGCGGGACCCACCGTCCCGCGTATTCCAGGTCGTGTTCTGGTGCCGGGATTTACTGTTGTGGGCGCCGCCACCGTCACTGGTGTAGTAGGCGAGACCGTCCTCGTCCTCGTAGACGGCGACCAACATCTTGAACGAGGAGAGGGTCAGGAGGAGAATGCTGGTGGCGAGGTAGAGTTCTTTGAGGATGGTCGGGGTGGAGGCTTGGAGGGTAGGGTTCGGGGAGTGTAGTTGGGTGATAAGGGTGCGGTAGTGGATTGTTGTTAGGGGGATTAGGAGGCTGCGTTTTCTCTTTGTTAGTTTTGCTGGGGAAAGGGGGCTGAGGGGGTTTATCTGAGAGTTAAAGGGGAAAAGGGTGTGATGTGGTAGCAGGGTATAGTTAAAGAGGGCGTAACGTACATTCCTCGGCTGCCGAGGAGGGAGAGAACGGTTAGTTTGCGGGATCGGCGTAGTCGAAGACTGTAGATTAGTTTGATGGGGTAGATGAATAGGAGGATTTCGAGGAGGATGTCGAGGGCGGTTGTTGCTGTCCAGTGGGGTTGCTGTGGGCATTGGAAGGGTTAGTTTTGAGGGGGTAGGGTTAGGTAAGTGAGTTTGTGTTGGAAGGGGATGATCAAAGCACTGACTAGACTGGAGCATTTGTCGTTGATGTCGATCCATGGTTGGGTCCTGCTGCAGCGGATCGCGACGAGGATGACTGATACTATGGTCCAGATGATGGACAAACCCAGAAGGCTGCGTGGGATCCAGCGTGCCGCGTGAGTGGTCAGGTGTTGATATAGAAGACTAGTGCAGCATTTGGAGAGGCCGAGGACGATGATGTAGAGCAGGTCGGAGGCGTATGCGCTCTGGCGATCACTTGGCTTCAGTGATGGGCCGCCATTTGATAAGAAAGGACTGTATGACATACCTTGTCCATTCGCTCTGCGCTAGATTGGTCGAGGAGTTCAGAGCTCTTTCCCCAGCCCAGATGTGTTTGGTAAAAAACGACACTTATTTGCGCGATGGCGACTGCCTGTCTTGATATGTGCAGGCATTAGAGGTGGAGCAAAGACTGAACCCGGAGAGATCTTGATTCCGTACCACTGCAACTCCCAAAAGATAGTCATCGCTCAATGCCATCGACCGTTGCGTCGTTGCGTAGACGCGCATCGCCAGTGAGCTGAGGACCAGGAAAAGACACACGCTTGCGAAGATGATGATCAGCCCCGTATGGTTGTGGGCATTGTTCTCCGCCAACGGCGGGGAGATGCCCGGAGGTAAGCTGGTATAGGTCATGAGAATATGACAGCCTTAGAGAGAAGAATGTATGAGTAGACGAAGAGGAGGGTGCCACGCTGGGGTGGATTCTACGAAGGCGAGCAAGCATCCTCGCAGGAACCGATCTCAGGGTAAAGTGCCGGTACGATTTATGGCAGATCAGAACCTGCGACCCCCCCTGGTCAGGTCCGGTACTTTCCTCAAGCGTTCGAAACTCAGGATGCAGCGTGGCTGAATTGTGGCATGGGCTCGAAGTACTTGGGCAATGCATGGATTAGTCTTGGCGGCATCAAAAAGGCAGTTGGCCGAACCCTAAGTGACTAGCACCGGACCGCGATTATGAGCCGAGGTGGTAAAAAAAGCGATGGTAATAGATAAGGGAAGGTCGAGACTAATCTTCAGGTCAAGACCCAGAGACAAGTAGGCTAAGCCTATCCCAATCAAGATAAGCATGTTAATCTAGTAGTTTATTGTTGATTAGCGAGTGCAGGGATCAGAAATTGCTCCGCCGGACGGACCGTTGCTAGTTGATATCGAGGCGTGCGCAGGCGAGGTTTTAGTGCCGCTAAACTCGTTAGTGCTGCGACACAATCCTTTGTCTACCTCAACTTGCGTAACCCTGTCCGGGAAACAGTCTCAGGCAAATTTGCATAGCGCTGGCGTGATTCGCCCCTTTTCCTGATTCTTTGCCCCAAGCTTCCCCCGCAGTGTCCGGTCGTTGTTGATATGAAATTTCTTTGGGCCGTTACCCCCTCCTTTTGCTCCCTCCATGTTCTCTCCATCCTGAGCGTTCGAGCGACTCAACACCATGACCAATCGACAAGATTTGCAACAATCCAACATGAAGGAGCCGGTAGTGACCGGCTTCCAGAGCATGGAGGTCAATGAAGCCAATGATGTGGATGAAGTCAAGGGGACACGGTATGATATGACAGATATGGATCGCATGGGCAAGGCACAGCAGTTCAAAGTGAGTGCCAACAATATCAATCGCACAATGTCTATTCTTTGCTAAGGATGCAACTCATAGCGAAACATCCGTCCTCTGGCAGCGCTCAGTTTCTCTGCTGTGTTGCAGGCCACCTGGGAATATATCTTGCTGTAAGCAATCCACGGCCTCAGCTTCGGGCTTCCTTCGAATTCGTGTTAACAGAGAGACAGGTCCAACTATCAAGGTTTGCAGGATGGTGGGCTGGCAGGGATGTTGTGGTCATACATCTGGAGTACCGTGGGTTTCGGCTTTATCATCGTTTCCCTGGCTGAGATGGCATCGATGTAAGGGATCGGAAATCTCAAGCTAATAATCGTCCATGATGAGCTAACTAGGTGGCCTTCTAGGGCTCCCACGTCTGGCGGTCAATACCATTGGGTTTCGGAATTCGCACCGGCTAGGTATCAGAAGTTTCTGAGTTATGTGACCGGTTGGATGTCGGTTCTTGCCTGGCAAGCAGGCACAGCCTCCGGTTCCTACTTGACAGGGTCCATCATACAAGGGTTGATCAGCGTCAGGGACCCTAGCTATGACGCTACGGGTTGGCAGGGTACCCTGTTTGTCTTTGCCATGATTTTGGTTGCGTATTACTTCAACGTGTACGCCTCGGGCCTCATGGCCCGCATGCAGAATGTCCTGCTCGCTACCCATGTGCTCTGCTGGGTTGTGATCGTGGTATCACTCTGGGTCCTGGCTCCCCTGCAGCCGGCTGAAGCGGTCTTCACCAAATTCGAGAACTTCGGTGGATTCTCTTCGATGGGTTTGACAGTGATGGTGGGCCAACTCTCCGCAATTTATGGCTGTCTGAGTAAGTCGATATCGCCCGGAAAAGATGAAGGCTGGAGACTGATCTTCTTCATCAGGTTCGGATGCAACAGCCCACATGTCGGAGGAAATCAAGGACGCCGGTCGTTATGTGCCCATTGCAATCACATGGTCATACTTTGCCAATGCAATCCTGGCATTGATTGTGCTGATTACTATGCTTTTCGCCACTCCTTCCGTTGAAGATGCCTTGAACGATGAGTCAGGCTATCCTCTGATCTATGTCTTCAAGCAGGCAACTGATACGTCCGGAGTCAATGGCCTGATGGCTATTATCCTGATCCCGGTGATTCTCAGCAACATCCTATTCAACGCCTCCACTGCTCGGCAAACATTCTCTTTTGCTCGTGATCGTGGGCTGCCGTTCTCGAAATGGACTGCGAAGGTGGACGAGAAGCGTAAGCTTCCGGTCAATTCGGTGATTCTGACCTGCGTTTTCAGTGCTCTCTTGGCTTTAATCAATATTGGCTCCGAGACCGCTTTCAATGCCGTAGTGTCTCTCAATGTGGCAGCGCTCATGTTCTCCTATTCCATCTCCATGAGCTGTCTGATCTGGCGAAAGCTCTACCACCCGGAGAGCCTGCCGCCTGCTCGCTGGGGGCTGGGCCGCTATGGTTTGGCTGTGAATATCATTGGATTGATCTATGTTCTCTTCGCGCTGTTCTGGTCCTTCTGGCCGAGTGAGCTTCCTGTGGTGGCTGACAACTTCAACTGGAGTGTGGTGATCTTCGTGGCTATTTTCATCCTGAGTCTGGTTATGTATGTGGTCAAGGGAAAACGGGAGTATGAGGGACCAGTGACGTTGGTCAAAAAAGATGGGCATGGTCTTTAAGGTATAGGTATAAACTAGAAAGACAGATTGGATATAGTTCTTGAAGTCATCTGGGAGAAACACAAAGGAGACGTGAGAATTTGCACTGTACAGAGAGTGTTTAGACCGTTTAGATTGCGAATCGACAAGTGGTTTGTGAGTTGCACAAATGAGGATGACTCAGCACGCGCATGCTCTGTGCGGGCCCGACAACCAACTGCCCCGCTACGCTGTGGTCTAATCATTTGTTTCTGCGTCTCTCTGATCTCCAGTAATACTTCTTATTGCCTGGGATCGTATCGTGGTAGATACAGGCCGATGTCGACTGTGCCTACACAATCTCGACGCGTCTCACAACGCCAGCCTCTAGCATGTCGAGGTGAGTACAACTGCCTTTCTTCATTGGACTTCACGAATAACTCCTGTCTTTAGAATGTACCAAAAGCAAGCGAAAATGCAGCAAGACCATCCCTTGTACCAGATGCATTCGGTTGAGACTCAGCTGCTCTCGTGAGATCGTGCAGTTGCAGCGAAGTGCAGCGCGACATGGAGCCGAAGTTAATTTTCTCGACTCACTGGTCGGGGATCTGAACTTGCTTCTTGAATCAACATCCACTGCAGCCAAGCTAGAGTTACCACAAATCATATCAAAAGTTCGGAACAGAATATTTCAGCTTCAACCGGGACTGGAAACTTCACTCGAACAACAGCCACATGTGCATGAACCTCCGCCACCACCCGGACCCAATGAAGCACAGTGCCATGCTGAGCCGGTGGAGCCAGCGGGTTCATCATTACTGACTGCGATCGAGCATCTGGCATGGGGCAGAGACTCTGCTGGATGCTTTCCACACCTGAAATGTGGATGTCAGTATAGTCGACCCGTAGTCTCCAGAGCAAATCCGCGCTCTTCTCAACGTTCGTTTGACCCTGGTATGGATGCTTTCAGTGCACAGAAGCTTATCCGTTTCCACTTATGCCATATGGCGTGGCACCATGACTGTATTCACGCACCCACATTTCTCGAACAGTGTGAGAGGTTTTGGCGTACTGGAGAACCAGATCATGCATTGTGGATGGCTCTTTACTTTTCGGTTCTTGGAGCGACCGTTTTCGCTATGCGCATTAGCAGCCGAGCCAAGGCTGCTGTCGATATCGACCTAGACATGATGCCTCCAGCGGATCATTTCCTGACGACAATGCTAGAAGCTCTCTATGCCGGTCACTTTCTCGAGGATATGTCGATATATTCGCTACAGGCGATTGTCATCTCCACTGAAATTGCCCATAACCTGGGTCGGAGTCAGCTAAATGCCACTTTGTTCAAGGCTGCCGTACGCATTGCCGAATGTCTGGGGGTGCACCGAATACGAGAGGCGCATAGGGCATCTCTAGACACCGAGGAGGGATGGATCGAGACCGCGCAGCGAGAAGTGGGAAAGCGCGTGTGGTGTCAGATGGTGATTCAAGATCACTTCGCCATTCCCTTCACCAATACCTATAGCATCTCGCCGTCGCAGTACTCTACGGGACCTCCGTTGAACGCCGACGACTACGACCTCACCGACATGCCGGAAACCGTCCTAACGGTGAGTAGTTATGTACGGGCGCTGCGAAAAATCGCAGATTTGATGCCATCCCTGATCGATGGGCTGGGGAGCATGGGCCAGCCGAAACCTCTCCGCGACCAGTATGCCCATGTCCTACTGCTGGACAAAAGAATGCGCTCCGTTGTCAAGGGCTTCCCCCGATTTCTGCTACAACCGGATGTCGAGAAAGAACTCGAAATCCCGTGGCTAGGGATTGCACGACGCAGTCTCGCGATCACGGCCGCGGAAAAGATCATCATGATCCACCGCCCTTTCCTGTTCCTGTCATTCCACTCGTCTTCGTATCAGCACACCCGACGAACATGTGTTGCCGCTGCACTGACCATTTTACGCGAGCATGAGACCATCATCAACGAGGGTGATTTCTTCGTCTGGACGCACTCCGCTTTCTGCATCACGGCCGCGATCATCCTCTGCTTCGAGGTCAGTGTCGCCTCGAATAACAGCAACGGAGGCCTCGAGACCGATAAATTCCGGGTGGCGATCCTAGCCGCGCGCAACCGCCTCGCAGACCAGAAGAGCGATATCCTCGCGCAGAGAGGCGTTGCCCTCATTGATGCGATTTTTGCGTCAGAGGGAAATCTGGACTTAGATTTCTACCGCGCGGTGGCCGACGTGCTCCGATTTGGCCAAACAACACACGGCGAACCCTCCAGCAGCACCAGCAGCACCAGCACCACGACTATACCTCTGCTCCCCGACCTTTCTGAACCTTATCGTAGCCCAGGTAACACGGCTACGCCAGACTCTCAGTCCACCTTCGATCCGCACCCGGACAACATGGATTTCGAGACTTGGTTCAACCATATCTTCTACCACCTCAACAGCTCGGCCGGATGATTGGAATCGCGTGCTTTTCTTTCCGGCGATACACCCACACCCCTTACGGACTTGCTACCGCCGACCATGGCGCGACTTGACGTCGCTGAAGATCCCCAGCTTTTTATTCTCACACAAGCGAAAGAAAAGCGCATGCACTCGCGTGAGGATGAAACCAGATGCTCACATATCCTGAAATATAATAGTCCCCACTAGAGGCGAAATCCTCGTGCTAGGTCGTCTGGGTAAAGTGAAGTTCGTCGGTCTGGCAGGACTGGCTATAAAAGCCGGACAGGGCTGGATGGTGAAATCTCGCCTTGGGCGCTGCTCGTAGAAAGGCTGTTTGCCCTATATCTCTCGCTAAGCCTCTTCTCGGAGATGGAGGGGCTCAGGGGAGCCTGTTATGGTGTCTTGTTTGGACTGTGTTGGCAAAAGGACTTTGTTCTGCGGTGGGTGCCGTTCACCCGATGAATGTACTTGACTGCCTCGGGTTCTTGGCAGTCAACTGTGCCTTAAAGTCTTTACCTGAAATATTAAGACACGAATGAATGCTTGGGAAGGGAGGGATTGAATGCCGCGAAAAGAGGCGGGCCTTCTGCCATTCAACGTTGGAAGAACTACTGCGTGCTTGTGCTTATAGTATCTTCGAGCTTGGATTAAAACGAATGTTAACTAAGATTGGGTATTGAGTGAAAGAATCTATATACTGGAAGTAGGTGGGTAGCCAACGTAGCCAACTAGTCCAAGAAAGTACCATTCCCTGGCCAGATCTGCTACAGTATGTACTGTACCATGTGGGAAGCTACGGCATCTCTATGATAACCTCATCACCTCCGTCGCGCCACTGCGCCCCCATCCGTCGGATCCGTCGCTCACTAGCCAGAAACAAGAGCAGGTATATGTGCGAGGCAATCTCCCCCCACGCGTAGATTTTGAGCGTCAAGCGCTGCGTTTCTACCGCCGCTGCACCGGACAGTGACTGGAGAGGATCGGTGGTTGATGGTTTGGGTGGTTGCAGTTGGCTTGGTGGCTGCGCATCCTCGAGAATGCACCACACGCCCCAACCTGCACGACCCTCCTTGTTGATGAAATCAGACAGAAAGGTCCAGAAGCGGGTGAAGACGGAGAGGTCCCAGGTTGTACTGGTGTTGATGGGATTGCCGTGGGGTACAGCTTGTGATGGCGCGGATTCGGATGGAACGAGAGTAATGTGGAGGAACCAGTATCCTCGTTCGAGAGGGTCCAGATCTCGGGCTTGTCTGACGGGGGTATACGTTCGTCCTGAGCGGAGACGTGTGGCTAGCATCGCGAGGGTTGGCGTGATGTGGGTTTTGAAAAGTAATCTGGAGACTGGGGGCAATGGCGGGTGGATTTTGAGGGGCGTCATTACTAGGGCATTTTTCGTAGAGGGCGTGTCTTGGCAAGGGCTATCAAGTGCAAAAGAAAGATTAGGGCCGGGTGGTGTGGATTTTGCGTGTTCATGCAATGATTGATTGTGACTTGGTTTGTTTTGGATTCCGCGCAAAGGTTCGTCTTCTCCCTGTTTTCCAGGTAGATCAGGCGGACTGACTCGGTTCCGCTTCGCTGGGGGAATTTCTGCTATTGGGGGTAGATTATATTTGCGACGCGATGTAGATACAGGAGACTCTGTCTCCTGCAGGGTGTGATCGGGCTGTGGTCGCACGGGCGGAGCTTCATGTCGGACGCGGTCCGGAGAGCTGGTATACTCTTTTCTCTCCGGTATTGGAGAGTTTACCCCGCTTTGCTTCGCTGTATGTACATCGGTTGTAGGTGGCGACGATCTGTGAGCGTGTACGGTGGCAGGGACGGGAGAATTGATCTCTTGCAAGGCGAGGATATCCTGCCGAACTTGTTCGGGTTGCGAGTCTGGAACCACACTAATGGGGGTTCCGAGAGAGTCGGCGACGTGGTGGGTTCTTTGGCCAGGTGAAAAGGGCCCGGCCCAGGCTGGTATTGTTTCTGGTTGCCGATGAGGTATATGCGAAGGGCTAGTGTGAAGCTCTCGATTATCATCATCAGCCTCACCACCATTGGTGCTCGCGGCCGATCCTACTGCCGCCGCCGACGAGGCGGTCGGTTGTGTACTGTCGGCAGTATTCACCTCATCGGTATGATCATTGTCCAATCGCAAGGTGATCACTTGGCGGGTGGAGGCCTGGAATGCGAGGATGGCCTCGACTTGAGCCCGATAGCGTGCATCGTCACGGACGGTCCCGGGGGCGGAGATGTGAATGAGGACTTCGGAGTCGGGCATGGCATCGGAGAGGCAATGGACAGAATCCCTGCGCGCACATGGTGGATCATCCTTTGACTCTCAATCCCTTAACCTTCTTGTCTGGTCAAGGTGAAGGGCTGAGGATGGGGATGAAGCTGAAAGAGGAGGAGGAGGAGGGGCAAAGGCCGGGCGGAGAAAGAGCTGAGCGTCTCGCCGCCTGCCCGTCCCGGCCAGATTGCTAGCCTCAGGCCGTCGATCGCCTTTCAATAGTTCCGGCACATGCGCATCTCCAAATCCCCTTCAAGTTATCAAAATCCACTCAACTGCATCTGGGCAAGATAGACAATCCCGGGATCCGAGACAGCTCGGTCGGTATTGTCTCGGCTTTTGCTTTTGGTCCGGCAGACAACTCAACTAAATTCATCGAGTGACCATCTACCGACGATCGTCATTATCGTTTGCCGATTATTTCAACCTTGAGCTTTAGGGATTGCCTCAAGGGCATTTCTAATGCTCACAAATCCTATTCAGTGATTTCTTCATACTCGCTGACTGCAATATAAAGTTTGCCTGCCACAGCATAGTGTATAACTAGTGTATTGGCGCGATCTGCGAACGCAACGTGTTGCTTGATGGTCGCTAGAACAATTACCTTCGTTGCTACTTGCACTACGCAGTATCCTTGGATCCTTGGCAGAGATTGACCTGAAGCGCTACCGCCCTAAACGCAATTCTGAATCACAGATGACTCGAGCTATCTGGCTTTCGCAAGGCGCCTTGACGATTAGCTTTGACCACCACACGGTCCAGGATCATTCAGGCTTCAGGATGCGAGTATGCGAGAATACAAACGGCGCTATTGGAAGGCGCTGGTGACAGATGTGAAAGCATCGGTATCGCCGCAGCCACAGAGACGTGACACAACAGCTGCCCCCATTGGCCCGTACGGACAAACCATCCACGAACCGCGATGTACCTGAAAAGGCCGGCAGAGGAAAGTTTTAGGTGGATGTGGGCTTGCGTCGGACCCAATAATGGCGCAGCTCCGTCGGAGCGTTGGGAATCGTACCATAACAATTAAACAAAGTGTGCGGTTCCTGCCACTAAGGGAGCGTAACGGATACTAGCACCACTTTGGAACGGGCCACTAAATTGATTAGACTGAGGGCTTTCTTTGCACGGTGGAGCTGATGGGTCTGATGAAGGTAAACAATCCGGAGTGGAGAGAGACAATGGAAGAGTGGGAACATGGAACAGAGTCAAGAAATATTGTGTAGTATGATACTTGCCGATTAGTCGAGGGAAAGAAAAAGATGGACAGAGGCGCAGCAGAGACTGCGCTCAACGAAAGGGTCCTAATCAGAGTCAGAGCGGACGCGTTGATGTTGCACAGGCGTCCCGGAATTTCTGAGATGTCAAGCCGGCTGCGTCCCCGAGTGACAAGCGAGGCAGGCAGGCGTCGCACAGCAGACGACAGGTAGGCTGTAGCACCGGCTCAGGGACGATCGATCCAACCAACATACCTACTTCAACGCTGAAAAGGAGATGATCAATCCAATTGTTATTGACAGGACCTAGAGGAGTATCTTTGCGACCGTGGAGCTATTGATGCCTTTCATCTTTGAAAACTACAGAATTGCTGGGCCGTTGCGGTCGGTTAAAGATGGTGAGTGGCAGCAGCCCCTGCGGGTGTGGAAAGCCTGAGAAGCCTGGGAAGGACTAGCCGCCGCCTATCGATAATGACCAGTTGCCCGTTTTTTCCCTCTCCCTTTGGCCGATCGAACCCACTTTCCTGCTCCACTTGGCGTTTTGCTTTTCGTACGATGTACGAATACGCTGCAGGAGAGTCGAAGGAAAGAGTGTGTGATTCTATTAGTCCTGAACTGAAGCTTTAGCCGGTTTCAGCAGTCGAATCACAACACGCACAGAACTTGACGGGTGGAAATGCCGAGACAAGATCGGATCTGGTGTGCTACCGAGGATTCCTTCAAGTAGACGTATAATGCTGATTGCTATTGTCCGCTGCACTGATCAAATCGGAGGGTAGGTAGTAAACAATTGGGAGGAAAAGGGAGATATCAGGTGATGCACAGTTATGTACGAGTATGTAAGTACAAAATCAGTTGGCCTGAGCTCCTTAGTAGGCTAGTAGCTAGTAACTGACCTAGTTCGGTATTATCCTCTATCACTCTAATGGTCCCCGGCACTTCCCCGATAGAACATGCATGGATTTGAAGAAGGCGTGGGGAACAGCCTAGGGTAAGAAGAGCTTATGAAATGAGACTTCTCATATCCCGAGTCCACCTTTACCATCATCACTGGGCAATCATTCCTTGCTCCCGCTTAAGTCTTGATTACTATAGTGAGAACCACTCATTCTGTTTGAGATTCATTTCCGTCCAGTCCAGGCCAGGCCAGGTCAGTCCCAGCTCTGGCACTCTTGCCACTACTAACTAATTAGTAGTTATCCATTATCCGATCTCCCCCCTCCCCCTCCTCTCACTCACTCACTCACTCACATATTCTCTCTCTCTCTCTTTCACTCGCCTCTCTCCTCCCCTCCTCTAATTCTTTACATTCATTTACAAAGATTGCATTCCTCCCCTCACCTGCTCTTCTGCCGTACTGATTGGGTGCTCGTGGTGATTGCTCTTCCATACCTCACAATCCCGGAGATCCACCCAACGGGGAAACACAGCCGACTGCCCATCCATCGGTAGGTACTGTACAGTCCAACTCCATGCGTGGTAGAATCGGAGCTTTAAACGCTTGTGACGACAGCCAGCATCCACCCGCTTCTCAAACCCAGCGCCGCGATTTTTAAGGCTGACAAACGGTCCAGATGGGCCAGCTTGGAGTTGTTTTAGATTCATACTCGATCTATTCTATCGTTCGGTCGTCTCTCTCCTTTCTGACCTCCTGCTTCTCTGCTTCTCTGCGCCTCTTCTTCCCACCACCGCCCACTCCACTCTATCGCGGTCATTTCCTCTACCGCACACGCACCCTCTCACTATTCTATCCTGACTGCGCCGGTCGCATCTACGCTTCCTCCTTCATTCTTCTCTGCGACAACCACCATGGCCTCGATGAATGGTGGCCCCATGCCATTGGACCTCACAAACGCAAATCGTCAGACACTTCCGCCAGATGGTTCACAGAGTAAGTTCACACTCGTCTTTCTCTGAGATCATTATTCCAAGATTTGCCTCTTCCTCGGCCTTTTTTGGGTTCAGATGCTCGATGGTCCGTGGCCCGTCTTTCCGTGGTTCGCGCTGTGGAAGTCAGTCTGGTATTGGCTCTGACTTAGAAGTCTCGACTGTCTTGCACTCTTTCCGCTTTCCGTATCCTGTATCTCGACTGCGTCGCGCATCTAACTTGCGACTCATTAGGTCAACCCGGATCTCGACCTTCGACCATAGGCGCCGATTTTCTCAAGTTCTTTGGTGGTACGCAGAAGAAAGTCACGCGAGGTGTGTGAGCCCACGGTCCGGTCCGTTTACCTTATCAGCTCTAATCTTTCCCCCGCGTTAGATGGGCAACCGGCGAAACGACGAGGCCCGAAGCCGGATAGCAAACCGGCCATGACCCGACGACAGGAACTGAATCGCCAGGCCCAGAGGTACGTACTTGGTCCACTTGGGTAATCATTGTTTGTATACAAACGGTTGGCGCAGAACCCATCGGGAACGTAAGGAACAGTATATCCGATCGCTGGAGACGGAAGTGTCCCGGTTGCGAGAGGCCTACACGCAGGAGATCTCAGCGGCCAATCTAACGGTCGTGCAACATCGAGACATGGTGCAAACGCTCTCAGACGAGAATACTATCCTGAAAGAAATCCTCGTGGCCCATGGTATCAATTTCGAGCCGGAACTCGAACGTCGCAAGGCGGAACGCGGGAGCATGGGCTATCATTCGAGTCCTTTTGCCAGTAGCAGTGTCGCCTCGCAGCCGAGCAACGTCGCCCCTAACGGAGGTGCCGTCTACACCACGCCGCCGACGACGGTCTCTGCCAGCTTGAGTCCGAGTACCCATGGACTCGAGCAGATCGATGTATCGCCCACTCAGGAGCTGGCGCCGCCTCAATCAGCCTATCAGGCCGCTCCCTGTGACGCCTTGGCCACTCTCGATCAGATCGCTCCCGCCAGCCGCGCCCCGATCCAGCTACCCGGCATCTTCGAGGCGGATCCTCAGCTACAAATCGATTTCATCTTGACGTAAGTCTGTTTTCTTGGTGGCCGATCTCGTGCGACTGACGTTGATCTAGACTGGAATCGCCCTGTCGAGAACACACCGACTACCTCTGCCGCCGATCGATCACCGAGGCGGACGATGAAGACATGCCGTTCTCAGGGCATGCGCTGATGGCCACCTGTCCACCTCCCAGCTACATCGCCACGACGACGAACGAGCAAACCTACCCACACAAGACGTACGACCTGCCGCACGTCAATCTGACCACGCTCCTCAATCTCAGCCGACAATTGGTGACGGAGGGGCAGATCACGCCGATCATGGCGCTGCAATGCCTTAAAAATCACCAACTCTATGGTCGGTTGACTCGGGAAGACGTCAAAATCGTCATCGAAACCCTCAATACCAAGGTCCGCTGCTATGGTTTTGGGGCCGTGGTGGAAGACTTTGAGCTTATGGATTGCCTCACCAGTGTGCTGGATACGAAAGCCGAGCAGCACGTCTGCAATCCGGGCGATGATCTATCCTAATATGATGGGCACTGGTGAGCAAAAGTACTACCGGAGTCCAGGATCTCTCTTTCCCGCCCCTCTTGTTTCCCCTCTCTCTTTTCCCTTCTTCCAACGACATTGTACATAATCGGCGGTGATCCGTCAGGGTTCCTGTTTCTGTTCCGTTTGACGCCAGCCTGACATGCGCCTGGCCTCCCCATTCCGTGGTCTCGTCCCACCTCTCTGTTTTTGTCGGCGGGTGGCTGCGTAATGGGAGCTGCTGTGTTCGAACTCAGCTCGCACCACCACGCCCTGTACAACCAACTGTGCAACACTGAAGATGTCCTGTAACGCAATGTGATGATGACTACTAGATATATGCAGTATTTTCTATTTCCTCTGGGCAGACGGATTGCCGCTTCTATCAATCCAGGACCACCACGTCGTCTTCTAAGCCGGATCCCATCCCCAACTCCACCCCCTGAGCAATGACCCCTAAGGGATCCCCTCTCCGAATCCTTCGGGTGACTTCCTCTACGGTCGCACCCGTCCCCCATCTCAAAGCCGCATACACCACCTCCAGCTCGGCCAACTGATCCTCTTCCTTCCGTGACGGGGCCCCATTTCCGATCTCATTTTCGATCGAGGCATACCGTTCTTCCTGCTCGCTGTCTGACTCTGTGGATGCCTGCTGATCCTCAATCTCCAGGATCTCGAGCCCCCGCGCCATGCCCAGCTGATCGCGTAATTGGTTCGCCCGGCTTCGGAGGCCCGCAATCAGCTCGGCTTGAGCAATGGCTTGACGATCGGTATCTGGAACAGCGTACTTGCATTCTTGCGGGGTGTTGCGTGCCACGCAAGTGGCGCAGGGGGTGAGGCGGTTGCACTGGGGTCGTTGATGTTAGGTTTATGAGATGCTTTGTTGGGGGAATTTCTTTGGTGTTCAACCAGTGAGATGTTTTGTGGTTTCTATGTTGTTTGATGAAGCTACAGGGTGGTGTACTGATAATTGGAAGGAAACTGATAAATCCGGGGGTTCCTTGACGGTAGATGGGTAAATTTTGGTTTCCCTTGGGGAGCGGAGAGGAATTGAGTTGGATAAGAGGTAAGGATACTTGTATACTTGAAAGGCAAATAGGGGGATGGGG